>NC_064888.1:41034206-41334206 GCF_929443795.1 Astur gentilis | reverse complement strand
CATCGAAACAACGTGCTCTTGTGCAAGGTGGCTGCAGTGTGCACTTTTCGGATGTGTTCAAGCCTAGGGAGGATCCGGCACTTGCTCTGACATGCCAATCCTCCCTGGAATTTTACAGCTGGTAATTAGTTTCTGCCTGGTAAAGTCAAAGCCTCGGAGGCAAAAGCAATCGAGGTCGCAAAAAACATGGCCAAGTGTGTCAATGGGACAAAGTTTTTGCTACAAGTTTTTATATAAAATAAGTCGTGAACTAGAATCACGGATGTATATATGCCACTGATACGAACACAATTGTTTACGAGTAAAGCCAAACATGTCTTTCATTTTGTTAAGAAGCTTAACCAATTTTTCCAGACATTTAGACCTGAATACGTTAAGCTCCATTCCCTGCCTGTCAAACACGGGCAACACAGAGAAAGCAGGATCTGCTCCACCTCCGGAGGACGTAGGCTCGCAGCCGATACAATCCGCACCCTGCCCCAGCCTCCCCACGGATGAGGAAGATTAAAGCTGGCTGGGAAGCATCACTAAAGCACACCCGTTCTCCAGGGAAGGCTGAGCATCTCTACACAGTTATATGACAAATACGGGCTTCAGAAGCCTTGCAGCTGGATCCTCCGGAATGAAATCTGGTTCTCTGCAATTTCTTTTATGCAATACTTTAATTTCACTCTCCCTGTTAATCCTGTGGAAGCTCTTTAAGCTACTAAAATATGCTACACTGATAAAGTAGTTTTAAAACTACAGGAAGCTATCTGGCTTTTGAAATACAAACAGTAGCTTGGAAACCCTTTTCTTAGTGCACCATAAGACTAAAATTTTATTTCTGAAAGCTGAGTTTGTAAGACAGTGTAATAACCTAAAGGTACGGCTGCCATACTTTGAATCCTCACCTTTGGTAAGGCAGAGCAGTACAAAAGCATGCTTTAATGTGAAAGAGCAATAAATGCATCCCCAATACTAAGGCAGGTCTATTTAGTTTGTCCAAAAAGCAGCACTTCGAATTTGGAAATCACCCTAATTTGGAAAAAGTTCCTGACTCCAGCAGCATCACTGGACACCAGAAAACTGGAGCGTCATAAATCCCACTGTGCAGATGGTGTGATGCACCGTGCAGCAGCGCCAGCGTGGTTAAATCAGACACTGGGCTGTGCTGCAAACGTATTTCTGAGCCTCGCAAGGACAAGACAGTCAGCCAGTCACTTCACAAAAATCAATGCTACTGGACTGATTTTCCTGGACTGGGTCAAAGTATAGTTGGGCAAAAGGCCCGCATAACATTTATGCACCATTTATGCTCCTTTTACGTTCTTCTCTGGCCTCAATTACACATTTTGGCTATCTCTAGACAGATAATTTATAATGCCAATGGCAGTGAAAGCCAGCAGCTTCTCTATGAGTAGACTGTAATTATTTTATGGGCTCATACGGGCGATAGAAACGAAGTAGGGAAAAATCCAGACTACCCCCAACGCTAGGTGGTTTTCCCACCCAGAAGAAAACAATCAAACTGACATTGCTTTCTAACCAACGGGTGTGTATAAAATAACACCTAAAGCCATCCTAATCTTATACAGCCTAATATTACGCATAAAAGAGTATGTAACTTTGCCATTGAAACGTTACCAGACTGGAAAGAGCTGAATTTCGTGCTGGCTGAGCTTTCCGGACCGATGACAAGCACCCCATGGCTCTGAACCCCGACAGTGGCGATGCAGGCGGGCGGGCCACCGGCTACGTGCCTTCCCTGCAGCTCATCCCAAGGGCACGCGTGTGCACGCAACACGGTCCTTTTTATCCACGGTAAACCGTAAAAGCCCTCAAAGACTTTATGGCTTTTAAGTTTACTCGTCCCTGTAGGAATGCAAGTTTCTAAATTCAGAAACAACCTCGACTACTCAGAGCTTCAAGCTTTTTTTTTTTTTCCCCTGCCCCGTTATGTTACTTGTCTCATCTTTTCAAAATTTTCATATAAAATTCTGGTTTTAACAAAACAATGAATTTTGAAGGTAGAGTCTGATAATGGAAGTTTTAAGGGAAACCATTAATGCAATCACTGGAAGGAAAGAGTTGAGGAGAAGCTGAACACAGCTGGAAGGTACAGAGACAGCACATCCAAGCCTTTATATATATGAACGAGTGGTTTGTTTGCCTGATGTAAAGGCCCAAATACCAAGGAGCAAACCGACTTTATTTTTAGCGCTGAAAAATGCAAACTCGAATAACATCTCTCTTTAGCGACCTGTCATCCAAAAAGTTTCTAGAGGAACACAAGACTTTTAAGCCTCATCATGCCAGGACGTCTGTGTTACAGATCCACGCTAAGCCAATACACAATCTCCTTCATCCCTCCGTTGCACCGAGGTTTAAGCAATATCGTACGCGAGAGGTTGTACAGCACCAACTTGAGGCTCGTGACACGGTCACTGAACGTTCAAGACTTGCAGCAATTACAGCTACCGAGCGTAGGATGGGCTGAGACTATCAAGACACGGACAGATCCTGCGAGGATGAAGCCTTGGTTGGAAGCGGCTGGATTTTCCCGACTCCCAGTAATGAAGCTGCTGCTACAATAGCGCGTAAGCGCCAGCACCAGTAAGCTAGGAGTGATCTGAGCGGGATGCAGGGACCAACTACAGGAGCCTTTCGATGGAGAGAGGGATGCTGGCATTGCAGTGATTCATGAAGGGCAGGGAAAATGCTGCTTTTAGAATAGATGTTGATACTCACGCAGATAAGACTTGCCAGCGATTCCAAGTCCATCTGCAGCAGACATTATGGAAAGTCTGGCAACAGCAAGAAGCTATATAGGCCAACACTGAACAACCAGAGGATTTGTCAAAGGTTTATATAAAGTAAAAAGCACAGTTTCCTGGATTTTTTCCATATGCTAGCAGACAAATTAAAAGCAGAATGGCATGCACAGGTTGTTCAGATTTTACGTCATTTCAGCTTTAACGTCAGCAATATCCAAACTGTGATTGCTGAAAACCGATATCCAAAAGATACTCAAAGTGGCTGCAAGCGGCATACGAAACTCTGATATAATTTACAGTGGTTTCAAGCAAAAGCTTTAGCATTACAGCATCAGCACAGAAGCCTGCAAAAAGGAGTTGGTTTTAATCACACCGATAGGCTAAAGGTATTTGAGAATCACTGTTGAAGAATTAGGGGATGTTAAAATTGAATGTGTGTGCTATTTTAGCTCTCCTCAGTTCTTCCAGGTTTTCAGTAGAAAACAGTACTTTAGAAGAAAACACGTAACAAGTGTTTCATAAATTACAGCAAAAACAAATTAAATTTTTTTTGACCAAAACCGCCACTTGAGATAAGGTTTTTTCCCCTCATATTTTAAGAGCACTTTCCTTTCTCTCCAACTTTATTGGAAAGAACAGCCTCCCCCACTTGCTATTTAGGTTGGGTAATATACATTTAACTGGGAGAAACAGTGAAAGGGGTTTTATTATCTTTTTTTTAGCTATATCTACCTTAATATTTAATCTGCTATACTGCAATTGCGGAATTCTCACTTTACTCATACTTAAAAGTTAGACACTTCCTAAACCCCATGCATAGTATGTAAAGGTGCAAACGAGCCTTGCAAACTGTGATTTAGTTCAATACATAACAGAGCATGAGATGACGATACCACTCAAATGTTGTTCATGTAATGGGGAATATATTAATTTATGTTACGTTCACCCAGAATTTGCAATTCATGACAAAATTATAATATTTTTATTCCCAAGGCACCATTAAATGTTTAAGAGCCAAATGCCACTAAAAAGGGAGAAATACAGACTTCTGCAGGGCCCTCCTGTGATTCTAACTCTTCAAGCGCCGACATTTTCATCGGAAATTACCTAATTTGCTTTACTAAAGTTGCTCGCTCACAACTGGGGCCAGAAACGCTGTTCAGAGCCTCTCACCTCTCATGGAATGAGGAAACGTAACTAATCCGCTCTTAGTCAACAAGCTGTGCTACGAGCCCTCGTTACACAGTCTCATTAAAAATATTTCTATTAAAAATACCATGTTACAGCCCAGATACAAACAAGTGTTATTTTCTCTGTGCCACAGTAGGATAATTTAATTGTACAGAAACACAAAGACAGAAGAAATAACAACTCGTGGTCCAAATTAACCCTACACGTATTATTTCTGCAAGACACTATCTTAATTGCAATTACGCATTCAGAGACCAACACAATACTTTGTTCTTAATTTGTATGTAGTATAATGGATGGGTTTTAAATTAGTCAAAAAAGTAAATATTAGTCTGCAACAAATCATAATTACTGGATGATCATAGCTGTGTAAATTAACTTCTGCTAAGAAGTTTTTGGTTATGGCAAACAGGGGTTTTTTTTTGAAGTTGCTTTGTACAGCACAGTAAGTTGGGGTGTCACTTTGCTTCCTTAAAAATTACTTTAAAACACATTTACAGGGACAGGTCCAGACAAAACCGGCTCTGGAAATTGTAAGAACATTTTAGCATGTTGCTTTGCCTAAGTTAACGTGAACTGCAATGGGAACAGCACTGGGCTAACTATATATAGTTTGACTTACTGCACCTGCCCACATTACTGTATTCGGTGTGATAAGGATGGAGGGCAGTGCAAATCAACAGGGATGGGTGACTCCAGAATAGGGAATAAAATCTCATTGGTAATTTCACTGAACATCCTGCCCTGAAGATACAGAGCAGGGTAACTCATCATGCGAGGGTAGATTAATGAGCACATGGAGACAATAAATAAAGATGTTGAGCAAAATAAAAAAAAAGTTCCTACGTGAAGAAATAACAGTCTCTTGGAGAACACACACCCCTTTTTTTATATGAATGAGCAAAGATTGAACAGAATGGAGACCTTTGCTTTGCAAGACAGCTGTATAAACCAACAATCCCAATGATAACCTCAAGACATCGCCAGTCCCACAGCACGTGCTCCGACACGGGGCTTCAGCATCACTTGGAGCGAGGGAAATGCGTAGCAAAGATCAAGATAGGCCCCAGCAAGTAAGGGAAGACGACTGGCTGATCTGGAACTAACAGGGTGTTGAATCCCTTTGAAATATCCAACCTTTTGTACCGATCCCATTTTGTACATCAGAAGATGCTACTAAGAAGCAAACGACTTTCCATCTTAAAAGACCTGCCCCGTGTGCCGTGCAAGTCCAATTTTTGACTCTCCTACTCAATAAAGGCAATCTGTCCTCAGGTGTAACCTGCAAATCACAAAACCAGGCACAATTGGTGTTAGTCTTGGAATAGGAAAATGGTGGTATGATGATGTACAAATGAAAGACAAGGTTTTAGTATTTTATCTTTTGTTCGGTGTTAGAAAAGAAATAAAACTTCATTCATTCATCCGGAACTGCAAAGGTACTCTTCGCTGCTGCCTCTGACAGCAACAGAAACCTAATTTTCTCATTCTTTAAGAAGTCTCACCACCCAAAAGAGTATGATCGATCAGGGTGAGAAGCAAACCTGTGCTTCCCTACCTCCTCACCAGCTGAATTCAGTATTTTCTCCTTTTACGTAGAGCAGTCAACAGACATGTCGCTGCCCACATACCGACACACGATTATTCGCCTTGGCGGTAGGAGGGCAGGGACATACGCATGTGAAACTCCTCATTGAAGGGGAATACGGTCAAAACCTGGTGGTCCTGGGCTGAGAAGTTTATGGGTGCTGGCCGGCCAGTGCGAGGACTCCGCTGATGGCCCCTTCGTTTCTGTGGGACTCCCAGGGGCGATCCGACAGCCCATTTGGTTTGGCAGATTTCGAAGCCAGGAGTCTATACCCGGTTCCTCCGATGGGACAACAAAAATAAAGTCTTCCCAACGGCATTCGGGGTGTCCTTTCTGAAGGTAAACACAGGATGAAAGCCCTGCACAGCACTGGTCGTTTGTAATTATACTTTTTGACTTGCGGGACAGCTCTTGCACTGCATTTCAAGGAATCTTTATCTAAACTAAAAATAACAGCAATAAAAGGCAAAGCTGAAAGAAAAGTGGGGTGAGAAGAAGAAAAGATCATCTCTCCCCCACATTCCTCCTCCCAGCCTCTGCAGCTAAAGCTGCTCGCAACAGACAATCTGCTCTGCTGCTACCGAAGTGTGTTGTTATCCACCCGTGTTTCTAAGCACAGTTTTAAAAACAGTAAGGAAATGGAGATCGAGACCAATGCTCTTACTAGCCGAAGTGAACTCAGCAGGATATTATTTGCAAAAACTATGAAGTGCCTTGTCTGGTTTTGCCTTCCACGTTTAGCTGGTGTGTAGCAGGCAACCTCCCATACAAACAACTCCAGTTTTAAACAACAGGTTTAAACTCGCAAAAATCTGAATCTGTGGGAAAGCATCTACAGTGGCTCCCCACGACTTCTCCTGGGAAAGAAGTGCTATCAGAAGAAATAAACCCCCCCACTTAAGCCCCCTCCCCAAACAACGCGGCGGCTTGAGAGCCGCCCTTCTACCTGCCAGCTCCTCCCCTGTACCCCTGCGTGCACCAAAGGAGACGTGTAAGGAGGGCATGTTATGGCACAGTGAATGCTTTTTTAAAAAAATCTAGATTATAAATGTGTGAAGTAATCACATCAGAGTTCCACCTGCCTCGAACAGACAGTTTTACATCACCCTTGTACTCCTGCGTGCATGCACAGCATGCCTCTCCGCAAGAAAACGTATCAAACCTGGAAAACCAGCTTTCCAGCCACAGAGATTGACTTGGATAAAAGAAACTGAAGAAGCCTGACTCTATAACATTTATTTCAAATTAATTTTCTGCCATCCAGCTACAGCAGTTCATTTTTCCCTCTGAATGGGATCTAATAAGACCTAATAGGTGATAAATCAGTTTCCTGGTTTAGGGCATTAAGAAACTGCAGTGATATGTTCTGCTAGACCAGTAAGGTCTACAGCACTCTGTTCCACAACAAGCGGGGCATTAAATAGTCTTAAATCATCAGGCTGTCCCTTCCTCAGCTATATGACCACTCCTGCGGCTTTGAAATTTCAGAATGAGAAATCATTCTTTATGGCAAACTCTGTAGCTGCAAGCAAAGCAATTTAAAAAGCACTTTAGGAGAGCAGTTCCTACATACTGCTTCTGTTACAAATTACTTTGCTTCAGCATTTACAAAATATGCAGTTTAAATAATACAAATGGGTTATCAAATTATCATGATGTAAACAGATAGAAAAGTTGTTTCCTATCAACAAATCCATTATAAACTAACAACAAAACAGGATTATTTACTCAGAATCTATTCATTCCTGCTAATTTGGCACAGTATTAGTAGAACTGAAGCTTTACATGCAACACACTCCAATTCTCAGGATAATTTGATAACGCAATACGTGTTGCCTGATCCATCTTTTTATACAAGAAAGGTGAAATAAACATAAGTGCTAACATCACAATCATTATTCAGCTCTCATATGTCAAAGTCTATCCATCTCAATTACGAGCAATAACAGTTTTACAGAAAGTTTTGATGAGGCTGACGTTTATTATCCTCGGGTCTATAACCGATACTCCACAGACTTTATGTTCTCAGTTTAAAGCTGAACAAGGCTGTAAAGAAGGTGTCTTCTTACAGATTCAGCTATGCAAACAGCAGAGGCTCCCATCCCTTACCTTCTCGCCATCCCTGCTGCTGGGGCTCGCCGCCCTTCGGCTCGTACAGCAAAGTGGTTGAGGAGAACGCGCTCTCATCCACGTCGGTCAAAATCAACCAGGTGAACTCAGTTTATTTAAGCCACACTACCCCATCCTAGCTCTTTTTGCCTGAAGCCAGGGGCGAACGGTTACACAAGGTGTCGTTTTGCAGCAATATTCTGGAAGTGATAACCTCCAGCAGAAAGATGGGAATCGGGAAGGACCATCTAGGTTAAACTTCCCAGAAGTGCACACCTCTAGGGGTTGTTCAGGGTGAACGTTTGTCTACAGCTACGTTGACCTTAAAAACCAAGTACTACATTGACCTTCTTTATTTTTGGTACAAAATTGTGAATAATTTTTCCACTTACGCACCCAAGATGTGAACTGTGCTATCTCAACTAGAGGTCTGGGTTAATATTCATATGAAAAATGTACTAGTTATTGAAATAGAGCAGAACATTTCATGTGAAAATAATATATGATTTAAGTTCTGTTCTTCACTGCTGGTTGTTCACTGCATGAGCACAGGCAAATTACTTAATTCCTCTATGAATCAACTTGAACATCTGTAAGGTCAACATAATGCAGATGATCTTCCCCAGATGCTCTGAGATTCTTACAAAAATAATTCAAATTAATATTATTGTTGCTACATAAAACCATCACTATAAATCTTACTTTATGGCTAACAAAGCATCTTTGACAACGGCACCCCTTTAGCAAAGAGGAGCTAAAGAAGCCGGTAAAGTTTAATTTACCCACAATGCCCAACTGTTTGAGTAACAAATCCAAAATATGATTTCTCAGATTAAAATGTAAGAACAGTATAGGTATGTACCCGCACATAAGATTAAATTGGGCCCACTTGCCAATGATATTTGTGCTGTAATTATCTCAAAAAATATTTTAAGTTAATTGTATTCAAGCCAAAAGTACCTTTAAATTGTATTCAGGCCAAAAGTACCTTTAAATCAAATAGTCAGATAAGTAAGTGGATTGTGAATGGAAGATCAAAAGTGTATGCAACTTCTAACATCACATTAAAAAATATATAAATGTTTTGCTATGATAAACTAGGTACCATAACGTTATTGAGAAAAGGTCATTAGCACATTTTAGACTAATATTTATAGAAGATGGAAAACAACATACTGTATTCCTGACAAGTACGTCATTGATTTGCTTGAACCTTAGACTGGTACAAGAATTAGATAAACAACAGGTTTGATTTTACACCATAGCTAACTCACAGCACTCTGCCACGGCTTGGGAATCAGTTCAAAGACTAAAGGAAAGTAAAATTTGACAGTGAATTAAAATAATCAAAATTGCATCCTTACTAATATCAGCAAATATTGTACCGGTGTTTATTTTCACATCATTTGCTAAGACTACACAATGCAGCAAAACCCCGTATGATGATATGATACCTTGAAAGAGATGCTTTGGTACGTTACCACATTCCCCGCTGCTCTCCTGCGTGCTCGAGGATGGGAAGGGATTCTAAACCTGTGAAGGCATCATCTCAAATTCTCCTGGGTGAGTCCTCAAAGCCCTTCTCCCATGTATTGCCCTGGCGCATCCCATGCAACAGCTCCTGGGCCTAAAGGCCATCATCTGTCTGTACAATTTATGCATGTTATTTTGAAGCCTCTGTCTATTAGAGCCATCAGCGCTTTCAGAAATGAGCTGCACTGCATTTAAAATGTAGGTTGCCTTCTTGACGTAGCCATGACTTTACTGCTGGCATTCTGCTTACGCCTGGATTATAAATTCCCAATGTTGCTGTCTTGGAATACCTGAATTTCAACATTAAATCTGTCACTTTCTTGTATTTGCTATAATTCAGGCTCAAAAATGGACTGAAGGACTCCAAAATACTGGCTAAAACTGGTTTGCTTGGTTTTTTAAAACTTTTTCACTGGAACTTAGTGCTACTTTTAAAATCTCTTACTTTCCCAACAATATAACCCACCAAAATTTAGTTACAAAAAAAAGTATTTACACCGAGTTACTGACATAAAGGAGAAAAAAAAAATAAATTGTTTACTCACACCATCTTAGACTCATGGGATGGTTTGGGTTGGAAGGGACCTTGAAGATCATCTAGTTCCAACACGTCCCCTGCCACGGGCAGGGACCCCTTCCACCAGCCCAGGTTGCTCCAAGCCCCATCCAGCCTGGCCTTGAACACCGCCAGGGATGGGGCAGCCACAGCTTCTCTGGCCTCACCACCCGTATGCATTTGCTAAATTAGTTTAAAATAAAGTAAACGTTATCCAAATATGTTTACAGCTTTTAAGAAAACCAAGCTGGAATTAATATAGGTCAACTGAATTGATTAGGCACCGTATTTTTATCTCACTGAACTCTACAGAGATTTACTTTCTGTTCAATCATGTTCAAGGACACGCGAGGGTCAGTGCCAAAGAACCGGCATCCAAGAACTACTGCAGCAAGCCAGCCAGCAGAGCTCCCCCATCCCCTCGGACATGTTTTGCTGGGATGTCTATCAGAGAGCAAGAAAAAAAACCTGGTTGTTTTTTTCCTCTCTAATGATACGTGGAGTCATACATTGCGTACAAATTGCCTGTGCTCTTTTGAAAACCTGGGCTTTAATTTCCTCTTTCTTTTTAATATATGAACTGTCTTGAATAAGATATAAATAACCAAAATACACATGCCAGGTATTTCTCCCTTGGATCGATGAGCATGAGTTGCACTTTTTGTGACTCCCCACACAGTTTATTTAACCATGCTCTGCTCGGAAGCGGATCAGCAGCCTCTGCATTTCCCCTTACCAGACAGCATTCCTGGAGCCAGGCAATTTACGATTCACGGAAAGAAGGAAATGTTTAAGGGAACAGTTTTGTAAGTCGACAATGGTCAAAGCAAATGCTTACTGCAGTCAAGGAGAGCTGAAGGATACTACAGTAGACCTGGAACCCAAGACCCACTTCTGTTAATTGAATTGTAAAATATACTAGCAAAAAAAAAAGTAATTTTCACAAACATGAATTTTTAATTATCCTATTATTTGCAGATCAGGAGACCTACATGGTGGGATAAGAATACCTTATAAATTTATGTTTGAAATTTAAGTATGTGTAACCCTCACCAAATGCAGATTGACCTATCAAAAGTTTAGCATGAAAGGGAAAAATGGCTGACAAAGTTTTAACTCTTGATATTTATTTTTCTTCGTATTTTACAACTGAAAAAAAAAGAAGGAACAAGAAACAGTGTTATAGAAGTTAAAGTGATGAGAAAACTTTAGGATCACTGTATCGTGAGCAGCTTGCTCATGCTGTCGACAGCCAAAATGCAGCGCTCTAGCAGTAAACAAAAAAATAAATAAACCAAACCACAATCGGTTACCATTTTTTCCTAACAAAGACATCCTCCTAAGCCCAAACAGCGCTCCACTCAGATTAGTTATTCATTTGTAGGTTCAGCTAGACATTAGGCAAGAGCTGCCGCATCTCTGGCTTGCACGCTGAGCATATGCTGCACGGAACACGTCCTGCAAGCCCGGCAGATCCAGGAGCTATTTGTTCCGCGCCGCACAGATGGCCTCAGCAAATGCACAGCAAAGCGCGATGAGCCCTGAACGCGCGGGACTTCTGCGCTTGTCTCCTGGAACTGACGTGCACGTGTGCTGTGGGCATGCCCAGGAATTCAGGCAGCTGAGCTGCTGCTCCATGAGGGTGATGGATGATGGGAAATGTTGGGGAGGGGGGGGGAACAACCAAAAAACCCCACCAACGAAAAGAAAAAGGGCACTTTTTTCTTTTTTTTTTTCTGAGGGAGATTTAGATCTATATAGGAATCAAATCGATAATGCATTTAAATGGGTATTACGGTGTTCCAATGGACAAACTTCACGAAGAAAAGAATTCCCAAAGGAAAGATGACATCCTTGTGCTTAGCTCTTACAAGACCAACGTGATGGTGTCCAGCCCTAGAAAACCCCTTCTGCTGCTGGTGCATCTTCAGCCCAAAGGTCTTTCACACCAAACTTTCTAACGGGTGTATCAAATTTGGTGATACAACACTAAAGAGTAACATGAGATACAACCTTCACGTGGCGATTGTCTCTCTAGGCATAAGAAAACCAAAACATGTAAATCTTCCTTTTTTATTTTAGAAAAGGCTCTTTGGGATTGCTCCTTCTCAGCCTAAAGCTCCTAGTAGATTCTGCAGCACTCCCAAATCCAGCACTGGTTCTGTGAGACGTCTCACAGTACCTACCATGCCAAACAGGGTTATTCACTGCACGGAGAGAATTCAATTATTAACACAGCAGCGGGGAGCAGGCAGAAAAAAACCCTAAACCAAGCCGGTCCAGTATCACTGCAATTTCATTTAATAACACAGCTGGAAACGATTTGGTGGTAACTCTTTCAGCACATGGCATTCATCCTTTCTGATCGTGCCATCCGATGAAGGACTGTTATCTTTACAGGCACACGGACCTCTCCCACGATTCAGACGGAGAGACCAGGACCTTTCGCTCTTCCTTGACCCGGTAAATCTCTTCTACTGCACGAGAACCTGCCGTCGGCACCCGCCAAGTTTTAACAGCATTTATTTGCTTTCTAACATATCTGTCCACAAAAGACAACCCAGCCTTTCCAGCTTTTCAATTGAATTAGCTGAAAAACTTGGAAAAAACCAGTGTGTACCAATAAATCTTGTCTCATCGCAAGCCGGCTATCTCAGGTTAATTGCAGTATATGGCTATCGTGTGCCACATGCTTTCTGGGAGACGTCTCTCACCAGTGCGTCTGCCAGACTGGGAAGACAGTTTTTATAGATCTACAGATCGATTCTCATGATCACCCAGTCTTGCGGCCGTACTGCTCGCCCTACACCTACGTCTCTGCCCAGAACCTGCTCCAGTGTGTCTTAACACGAAACCTTTCTATTTATCAGCTATAACAAAACTATCACGGTCCCCACGTTAAATCAAGGCTACTGCTGCATTTCATCTATCACGCTTGTACAGGTAGGATTTCCACACGAGAACAAGAGAACAGCTTTAACAGAAACACGTAAGTAAAAGGGATTAGGTATTTTACAGGAGAGAGAACAGCATGGTCTGATACAAAACTCTATGTACTACACAGGGAAAGTTAACAAATTTAAATTAAATCCAGGTTAAGCACAAAATGGAGGAGTCAGTGCTGCCAGGGGAACCACAGAAAAAAATGCTGAATGCAACAGCATTTTTGCTCACTGGCTTCACTGGGGTAATTTTTTTCCCCCTAACTTTCAGAACAAATAAATTAGCAATTCATGGTACAGATGTCACAAGTTATAAAGGAAATTAATGCAACAGTCTAACTGAAATGAGGCTGAGTGAAATGCTATCATTTTCCCCGTGGACTCATATGTCCACACACCGAGGTCTGCTTTGTGAAGATAATATCCAGAAACTGCTCAGCAAAGCTTGAAAAAAACCCCCCAAACTAAAACGATTCTGCTTTTTTTCAGAGATGCACTTGAGTGTTGGGTTGGGGTTTTGTTGGGTTTGTTTGTTTGTCTTTTAAAGATGTAACATGGAAGGATTTGGTATAAGTTTGTCATTGGCAATATTCTAGTTGTCTCCTAAGGGCTTTTACTCTATGTGTTTTTTCTAACAAATAATTAGTTTGACATCCTGACTAACAATGAAACAAACTCTTGTAAGTTAGAAGTGCTGAATGTCTAAAACCTACATTGGCTTCATTGCGAGTCAAATATGAAGCACGGTGAAGGATGGAAATCTAGTGTGCAGTCTGCATATTCCTACAAAACAATCAACAGTTTTAGTCTATTTTCAAATTTCTTATTAGCAGCTCTGATGTTAGAGTTTAAAATACATGTTATATGCTGGATGAATAAATCACATATGCCAGTATAAATTTTTCATGATTTCTTCATAAATCCCTCATTTCTTGTTGTCAGTTGTCTTGGCAGTAACTAAAATATAGGAAGCTGTAAAAATGTCAGTCTAATTTAATTAAGACAACTGGCTGCTTTCAGTAGGATTTGACAAGTATGGACATCAAAGAGTGCAATGGCTTTTTAGAAATACAGAGAATTTAAAAACCACCTGCATCAGCCTGACTAGTTGGTGACCATCTTGCAAGTCCCTCGGGTTTTACATTTAATACTTGTTTGTAGATTCATATTCATTATAAACTGTGTTTTCTTTCACTTCAGCACCGAATGAGAGAGGGGGATTTTCACCTTCTTCAATTGAGAAACAAGAGTTTATGAGAGTGGTGGACTTTTTTCTTTTGGAGACAATTAGACCAGACCAGAAAAGAGTAAATTAGTGCAGGAGGAATGAAGAAGTGGATGCAGAAAGTGAGTCCTCAGCCTTCAAGAGAAATTACAGCAGAGCCGAGAACATGTTCTTCAAGGAGAACCGAGCCCCTGCTCCCTTCCTTAGCAGCCTGCCTGTATCAAAACACAGTTAGGGTGAAAAATGAGCTTTGAAGGTTTGGTCTGCATACATAGAAGTGTCATTTGAAGGAAAGCCAAACTCAGCACACATTTGTATAATTTCATTGCTACATTAAGGTACTCCAGCACTGAATCTGGCAAGGAGTGAAAATGCAATGATCCCTCGCTATACTCCTTGATCAGTATTTACCTGAAAAAGTACATTTGCTTCTTGGCACTCCTGCAGTAGAAACATTTGGACAAACTGGAAAAGATGAGGAATAATTCTTAAAAAATAAACTAAAATAAAATCCTTATATGCTGTCGAAAGCACTGAAAATCACAGGTTTATGTAGACCAGAAAAACTCTATGGCTAAGAAGTAGTATTTTCTAGGATACAATACAGTGGCAAGTGCTGAATGCGTATGTGGTAAGCCTAAAAAGTGCTTGACGCTGTACCAAAAGAGGAAGGTACATCCCAATATGAATACATTAGTCAGGTAATAACTATGAGATGTATCTCAAAGAGGGAAATATTTTCCTTAAGAAAACTTTGCCTTGAGAAAACATGACTGAAGTGGTTGGGGAAGAAGCATGTTGCCAAGAATAGTCTGACAAATGAAAAAGTATTGAGTGTTCAAGGAGAACTTATATAAAACATGTTTGGTTTTGACAGTTAGCAAGTTTACTTTAATTTTTAAAAATTAAACATGGTTGCTGGCTGAAAAGATGCAAAACAGTCCAGCAAGAAGAACGTGAGACAACAATGTGGGAGGGAGAATGAATACTCACAAATACATTGTAGTACCACACCTCCTTTTAAGATCTCACTGACAAAAACATGCAACTAAAATTCATTCCAGAAATGTTTCTGTTTGGATATCTAAGTGAACTGTCAGAAAAGCATCGAATATCTTCTTCTACATCTTACTCATTTTTCCAACTTTATGAGTACTTTTTTTACGCTTTGCATACCGCAGAAATGACTGGTCCAGCAAAAGGTAAACCACAGAAACTAATACATTTTATCAGAGCCAAACACAGAGGGGAAGAAAATCAGTGATTACTGAATATCTGAATTCTCAGAGGGAAAATTTCAGCACGAAGAAATAAGTAATGTCATAAAGGTAATTTTTTAAGTTTTCCATTAGTATAGGATCATCTGTTGCTCCCACAAAGCTATTGCAGTTTGACTGCAACATGAACCAAAAATTTTCACATGTAACATGAGAAAACCGTAAGAGAGAAATAAAAACCAGGGAGGGTGGATACAAGTGTTACAGCCTTCCCTGTTTCACGGCCTGTGCGCTTCATCCATCCAACACACACACGATACATCCTGGTGAGGGAGTCTGATGGGCACTCATCGCCATGCAGAAGCCCATCTGGTGGACCAACTTCCCAGCATTTTTGAGGATAAGTTGACTTGTCGCACGGTGCAACGCATCTCAATGTTGATATATTAGCAAAAGACATCTTACCCTGTGCACTCCCACCTAACTGCTGCTGCACCTTGATCCCAAGTTTCCTACCAGAGAACAGAGCAGATGCCAGTCAAAAATGTACTTTGCAACATCCATATGGCTTTGACAAGAGCCCAGGAAAACCAGCGGCGACCGCGGGCTGATGCTTTAACGGCACAGGGGAACTCCGTGCTAGTGCCCCGTGTTTGATGCCACAGTGTGTAACTTGCGCATACTGCAGAACTCCAAACGGAAAGTTTCTATTCTACTCTGTCTCTTCGTGCTAACACTTAAGTTTCTTACGGTGCTGAACCACAGCACTCATGAGCACCTAGACTGCAGTATAATTACTCTTAATAGTTTTAATGACCTGCCAGATGTAGCTCTTTAAAGCAATACTGATCATCCCCTCCATCCAGAAGGCGACATAATATGTGCTATTAACAGGGTAGAGTTGGTACCCCGGCCCCCTGCCCCTCCGCGATCAACGGCACATATGCATATGTATGACTGTATAATGGTGAACAGCATTCCCCACGGATGGCGGCCGGTGGCAGACGAATCACCTTTGCAAACTACTCACTACCCAGAAGTTACGCTTGGTTTCGAGCTACAAGATCAAGGTTGAGATAAGGGGAACAAGGCTCTCCCTGGCTGCATCCCGCCCAAGGTCACACTGTCCATCACCGGCACGCCGCGACCCATCGGTATCCGCTTGGTCCCAGTCAGGGAAGCGATCCCCACACTGGGAATCGGCCACAGCGCACGAGATACAGCCCTTGCACCAGCCCAGTGCTTTAAAGCTGCCTCTACACCAGCGACAGAAAGAGAGATGACACCTGAGCCAGCGTAAAGCCTGCCAAAACAAATAAAGCTGTCAAAAAAAAAAAAAAAAAAAAAAATTAATCAGGGGGATGATATTGTATGAAATGAGTGCTTTGTGTTACGGAGAGGTGGTGTTTTTCACCCGGCAGTGGTAGCTCTAAAATGAACTTTGGCAAGTTGTCACAAGGCAGCCGGAGGTAGCGGGTTCTGGGATCAGAAGCTCCGTTTTCAGCTGTCTCTCTGAAGCTACTTGCAGGTACCCTTTCCATGTTACTGATAATCACACTGACCTTAAAAATTACAGTTTTCACACCTTCTGGAGCAACCATGTCTTTATTTAAATTTTTGTATTTTCCTGTATTTTCCTGTATTTCAGCAAATAACTCCCACAAAGGTAAAGCTCTAACGCCCTTCCTGAGTCTGAAGGCAAGGGTTTAGGCAAAATTAACAGGCAAATGGGGGTGGGAAATATCAGAGGGGGAACAGCAAAGGTGTTTCCAGAGCTCTGTCCTTCCAGCAGCCGGAGGGCTCTGGATGCCGGCTGCGAGCGCAGGCAGGCTTTGGAGGGAGTTAGACGTTAGGAGCTGGCTTTCAACAGGCAGAGGGGCAAGGTTTTCCTGTATGTGGCAGGACAAAAATCTGAAAAGCTAGGAGATAAAGCTGCTGTTCACTGGCCGAGCAAACACAAGTGTATCCTCAAATACACTGAACAGTAAACACCCTTCACAGCTCAACAGGCATTTGCTGAATGTATATATACAATGGCTTTAAAGAAGGAAAACATTTGCTTTTAATGTCTTTCATATTATTGTTTTTAAGACCCCAAATGAAAAACAACTTGGATGCTTAAAGTTCACCCATTCAAAGAACAGGAGTTGCACAGAAGCAGCTGAGAGTACGTGGCCCAGTTTTAATATTTCCTGACACAAATGATTATCCATTACCTGTATATGAAGGATGCTCTCATTTTGGTAAGTGTTGAAAAAATAATGAATTTACCTCATCATTTCAAGCTGTTCATCCCAAGATCTGTCAATACGTCTGTTTTACCAGCTGCAACAGTGCCTGCTTAACTTTAACACAAATCCTTATGATGAAAAAAGAGAAACATCTGTCAGGAACGGCTGAGCTAAATCTATGCCTCCTATGCCATTAAGAGACAGAGAAGATGACTTTTCAGTCCTCATTTTCAGTGATATAAACCTTCACAGTGGTGACAGCCAAGGATCTGGTACCTCTTTTCTCTCTAAATACCCTTTAAACTCTTATTGTCCTATATTCACACATGATTGTACAATCTGTTATGTCAGAGCATGAATAATTTTCTTCTTTTTTTTTTAAACTCTAGTTATTACTACACTGGCTGTGCTTTCTCACACTTGAAATGTAAAAGCTTGTTTTCTAGAATCTGTTCATGAAATACCTGTGATCCTAAAATTTAATAACCCCAGAAAAGGCCTCACTGGCTTTTTGTGCATCGAGGCTACTGCTCTCCGAAGGCAAAGTGCTGCATAATTGTCAGTCATTTAAAAAGACGAAAACCCAGAAAAGGAACGTGTTGCCAACTTAAAAGCAAATGGGGCTTTAGGCATGTTTCACCAATATTATATTAAATTGATAACTGTGCTGGTCACTGTTCTTGTGAACTATTAAAAAAATCATATATGAAGAGCAAAGTACTATTTTATAATACCTCCAACACCTCTGTTTAATCAAGCTACTCCTTCTACCATGTTCATTTAATATGCTACATATGCATGGCAGAAAAATCTTGCAGTAGCAGAACCAGCAGTTGAGATGATGCAGTAAAATTATCATTGATATTCCGATACTATTTTTGTTCTTGTATAACTCTGTTCTCCTTAAAATGGGCTAATATTGGCAGGAGAAGGAAATACAATTGAGATGGTGTTAAATGCGTTGGACGCTGGAGCTACCCCAATGCCAGCAGCAGCACAGCGTGGACCCAGGCTGGATACCAACAGGCGCTTCTGGACACCTTTCACCTACAAAGCGACTCTTTTGGCTCTACAAGACACAAAAAAATGGGAAATAAAGATTTTGGCCCGAGACTTGGGAGTCACAAGGGCTGGTCCGTTCTGACAAGCTGTCTTCTGAAACGCAACAGCCTGCAAGCAAGAAGAGACAGGGTATAGTTTGGCTAAACACAACGAAAAAAAAAAAAAGGAAAAAATCATGGGCAACCTTTAATAATTCTTGAAGTCTGATAACCTGACGCATTCTTCACATCTAGACCTACACAACCAGCCTCACTGGCTCAGTATGTGAAGGATAAACTTCTCCAAAAGCCTGCTGAATTTTTGTGTCTCTCGTCCCTCAGGTTTAAAGCCTCCTGACTTCTTCTACCACCATCAAGAAAATTTCTTCTTGCATTTCTTGAGATTGATAATGCAGAAGGGACAATGTTGCAGCTTTTACTATTTCCCAATATTTTTTATTCCTGTATCACAAAAAGGCGGATGGAAGGCAGTCAGAAGGAATAAGCTAGGAATGTTACAGATACTGATTTGACTATGGAAAGTAAATCAACAGGAATCAACACACTACAGGATTTCCTGCGATGGTTGTTGATAGGTAAGAAGAGGACCACGCGCTCAACTCTATCTTCCTTTGCAATATCATAACCTTCTCCCAGAAGAAATTCCTGTCTCAGCAGGAAGAAAGGGCAAAGCGTTTTCTCTGATACCGCTGCTGGCAGCTTTGGTCCGTGCGGTGGAAATTGCACCCCACCTCCGCTCCGGCATCCCCATGGCGGGTCAGCGATTCCCGTTTCCTACGGGAATCCCTCGGGAGAGCAAAATCTCCCACTTACTTGAAAATCAACAGGCTTGGGTTTTTCCTTCTTGGTTTGGAAAAGGGGCATGAATTTCTGTGGTTCTGATACTTTTTATTATTATTATTTAAAGGAAATAGGAGAATTACAGTGCAGAGCAATTGATTTTACTGGAAAAGTAAATAAAACTCTTTCTAAAAGATGACTGATCAGCCAAAAGGCCATTTGCTCTCCCACCTCTAAGTGCTGAAAATAACAGTCACTAATTGATGGTCAAACACATAGAATTTACAATCTGGTTTCAAAGCTAACTACAGAAATCTTCATTACAGAGTAACAGCCAAGAGAAGCATTTAAGCCTGAACTTCCATTTCCAATCCACAAATAACTTTTTTGTTACTTCTAAAGACTGAAATACTGTGGGTTTTTTTTTTTAAATACTGCAAGAGGAGAAGATTAATAAAACTCAAATGTGAAAAAGCAGCACATGCTTCACTAACTAGGTATTTTTAAATGTGCAATAGTATTAACTTAAATGAGGCTGATATGGAAAAATAACAATTTTAAGTGAAAATTGCTACACCTTCCGTGTTAAAAATAGACATCACATGACACTAGCTTTTACTGTTAGTAAAAATGGAGTCCTGCTAACATGCTTTTTGATTTAACACCTTCAGCTTCATTTAATTAACTCCTTTGTGCTGCTGCTTTTATAAGAAACAAGTATTCACACCTTCTTCATGCCGTACATTTTGTGCCAAAAAAAAAGAAAAAAAAGCAGCAATTTCATATTTGGGTCTGTGATGCGGACAGCACTTCATGCCGTT
Source organism: Astur gentilis (assembly GCF_929443795.1). Taxonomy (NCBI): domain Eukaryota; kingdom Metazoa; phylum Chordata; class Aves; order Accipitriformes; family Accipitridae; genus Astur; species Astur gentilis. Next base: position 41,314,196 of record NC_064888.1, on the reverse strand, counting down.
GTTTAAATATCCAGAATGGATCGATCCAGGCAGTTGCCCCAGAGAACAGGCTGCCTGTCAGGGCACCAGAATGTCAATTAATAACTGGAAGAGCACATTCGGGGGGGTTTAGGTGTCCTTGTGTGTATGCTGCACACATCACGAGGCCATCGGCTGTACGATAAGGTAGGAGCTTTTTCCCTCCTACCATACGGAAGGTGATTTGAAGCCGCATTTAAACACGGGACGGTCAGAAGTCTCCCTCAACAGCGCAGCACGGGAAGGACCCTGCATCGGGGTGTCCTGCCGCTCGAAGGGAGAACAAGGACAGTGCTTCTGGGGAAGGGCTCCGCTCTTTTTGGTTGATGGCCAGCGTAAAAAATTGGGAGGAGAGGACCAGGGGCCGTCTAGCTTTAACCCTGCTCCCATCGGAGCGGTGCACTCCGGCAGAAGGGATCCGCTGCCAGCCCCAGCCCCGCGGGACGAGGGACCATCGGGATGCCTCTGGGCTCCCACCACCGAGGGACACCGGCATCATTTTCTCAGTCTTGTTTTTTGTCACGTTTACGGCCGATACTTAATTTTTCCTCTGGGAACCTAGAGAGTAATCACTCCTCCGGGTGGTCCCACCAAACTTGGTGCTGCAGGGAAAGAGATTGATCCGGCACCAAAAGTAAACGCGAGGAGCCAGGCAAAGCGGAATAAAGCTGTAAAGCATGTGGTCCCAAAGGCTTCAAGAAATGGGAAAGCAAATATTTATATGCAGCTTCATCCCAAACACTCACACTGGTACAATAATGAGAATTCTACTGTTCATGATCTGACCTCTCTCAACCTTATATATAGCTAAACTTTGAATATCTACACAACAGGGTCTTTTGAGCGAGTTCAGACAGCAAAAGAGAAAAAGAACATTAGAATTTATAAAATACAATTTAAAATTTAAAATTAGTTAGTTTTTTTCAGTTACAATTAGAAAATTTAGAATCAGAAAATTTTAAATTAAAGGAACTCTTCAACTAAAGGATCTATCTGATTAAAGGTAATCTGCTAAGGGTTTCTGCTACTCCTGAAACAATTAAAGCACAAACCAGACAAACAAAAATATGTAACAACATATTATTATCCACTTTTCAGTGCAGAATATATTGAATTCTTCTTGAGCTGCACCATTTGATGACCAAAAAATTTCATACAAATCAAACTGGTAAATATATTGGTTGGTATAATAGGCTCACGAGTACAATCATCACAAAGTATTTTAATGTCAACCCAGGTTTAGAATCTAGGAGGGAAAATAATATCCAAATAATTCTTTTCCATTTGAAATTAATTTGGCAACGGTTCTTCAGATCTCAGTTAGACTCTTACCAAAGAATTATCATGACACATAGCCTAATAACCTCCCCTAGCTTTCTTTCAAAACAATATATTAAACCCAGGAGTTCTTCACACTGTACATATGCAAGTTGGGAAAAAAAGTGCTAGTATCCAAAATAATGAGTTGGCTTTATTAGTATCTTGTTAAAAACAAACGAAACCAGACATCCACAGCATACTGTGGATGAAGATTCCAGAAACTGAGGAAGAAAAAGCTATTTGGAATGTTTTCTTGCTTTTGCTTATTGTAACCGTTGAGCCAAGCTGCACGGAGCTCGTATGCCCTATTTTTCTTTTAAAGCATCACATTTCTGAGCCGCTTGTAAAACCAACAGTCTGTGAGGTGCCTCTCAATTGCTCATTACCTGTTTGCAGAACAAATATTTAAGAGTTGGTAAAATATATCAAAGATGACGACCAGGAGGGCAAACTCTTTGTTTAGTAGCTATCTCTACCAGTGAAGCCCCATGAAATACCCTGTACGTAAAAACCGCAGCAGTAACACGGGAAGTCCGCTGCATGAAGTATTATTCTAAATTCGCACATCTCTTTACAGTTCTCAGACTTCATTAGATACACGTAGCATTCAAAATGTCTTGTAGGGATTAAATCTGCCACCACTCAAAGGAGGCCAACCAGTTAACAAACAGGAATATTGCTAGGTCCAAACCTTAAGACTTACTCGCTACTTAAAACTTCGCAAAGAGCCAAAAATAACAAGGCCTTGTAACAAGAGGAAAACAAGAGAAAAGTCTCTAAAACCTTAATTCACCTTTTATCTCCTTCATATATAAAACTTGAACTCAAGAACACCCCCAGCTGGAATCATTTTATCCCTACGTGTTCCTTTCTAGTTCAGGAAGAGATGTTCCCCAACACACAACTCTTTTCTTTAAAGTCACCATAATTTTCTTGTGGCACATAAAAGTTTGAAGTGTCATGGAATATATCAGAAAGACTTTGAGACGACGCTAACTACCGCTGAACAATGGAGATGTGCATATTAGTCTAATGCTCCTCAGTGATATTTTTGAAGCGAGTACTGAATAAGGATCATTCTTTCCCCAGCAAAATTACACGCACCATCTCCCTCGTGCTTTAGGATGAAATACACCTGCAACAGCCTTCACCTGATGAGATGGCTCGGTACAGAGATCTACATTCCCAGGAGGAGAGCAAATCCCATCCACGCTTTAGGGACAGAAAAATAGGTTTGTCAAGGGAAGCATAACAATAAAAGACAGAACGAGCAGAGTCACAGCGGATGCTCGACATGGTCACCCAGCCCAAGCCCACCTTCCCTGCTGCAGGATGCCTTCACCAAAACCCACACGCCTTCAAACACACGAAACCCATAATTTAGACTGTATAATAATGATTAAAGTGGTAACTATTTTAGTGCTGGAAATCAGTATTCCACCTCTAGACCCCAGGAGAGATTAATCATGATACAAATAAACGGAGGGAGTACTCGGAGAAGCAGCAGATGTTTTGGGGAGGCTGCGACATCTCACCCGTACATCCCCAACGTTGGCAGCTCCACCGGCGCAAAGGCTGCTACTCAACTGCTCTAGCATAACTGATCCCAGATAACAGAAATAAAGGAGAAAAACAGATCCATTAAATCCAGTGGACTGCCAAAACCCCAACTGTTCATCAGTTCTCTTGACAGTACCGTTATCAATATACCACCTACGGCAGGCACAACATTTCTAACTCCTAATGGCTGGGATAAAATAACCTGCTACGGGGGATGCTTCCTTTCCTCCCACTACGGAAACCGTCAAGGGAAAAGAGCGCCCGCTGAAGCACGTTCCTTCAAGGAATCTCAGCCTTTTGAGTAAGGAAAAAAAACCCCTGTGTTATTTTAAACATAGTCAAGTACATTCATTTTACTCCCAGGTCCAGTTAATTTGACAGGTACAATACTAAACCAAAAATCCTGCAAGGTCTTTACTGAAAAGGTCAGTACATTATGCAACTAGGTTTTATGGACAGCAAAAAAATTCCCTGCATGTACAGAAACTGTACCTTTATATAATTTATCAACATGCACTCGTCTCTCTTATTTACAGATGAAGACCAAACTTTTGAGCACATGAGTTAATTTTGAAAACTGGCTCCTAAGAAAGTTACATGCTTTGAGAATTTTTATCCTCAATCTATACATGGCAAATAGTGGGAGGTTTTTCTATACAGAGTCATATTTGTCACTAAAGAAAAACAAAATTGCTCCCATTTGAAGTCTTATTTCATTCCATCCCTAAATAAAATTATTTCGTTCAAGCTGCATGTCTGGACTCCTAAAACTTTCTAAATAAGAAAGCAGAGAGTCGTATAGAATATGTATTAATAGTCAGGAAAAGTAGCACCGATTCCTTCTAATCTAAGCTTTTCCTACTGTTCAGTCTCTCACTGAAACAACGCATCCCTTCTCCTCCTAAAATATAATTGCATTTCAAACACTTTCTTCATCACAATATTCTATTTGGAAATGTAAACCAGTTACCATATTCCATATCAACACATATTGAGTAAATATTTTAATGATCAGTGCCCCAGTTATAAGTGCAAGCTTTCAAGTCACATCTACTAATAATCTCTTTGAACATGGTATTAATGCATGTACCTGTGCAGGGGTTTTGGAAAATGAAGCAACGCTTTCAAAGTTCTTTTGTGCTTCCTCCCTGCATCCCATATGTCTGATATTACTTGACAGTCTGTAGAACCGTGTTGCGTCCCTGCATTTTCTGCGGTTTTCTATCCAGAACCTTTGTCATCCTTCCGGACTGTTCTCCCCTGTTGTGAAAACCACGCCTCCATCCGTCAGTAGCTTGGGAGGGATTTTAAATAAGAGCTTTTGCACTTGCATTTAATTTGACAGATGCAACTTGACTGGTCAATTATGTAAGTGCAAAGAGCCTATTTTCATACATTTATTTTAAAAAAAAGAAATCAGTGTTTTTATTTCTATATGCCCATATAAAGCCTAGCAGAATATTGCAATTAAGCAAAATTTCAATAATCTGAAAAACAATGTTAGTTCGGCTTTGGGTTACTTGTCAGTAAGAATAACTCTTAGGCAACTAAAGCCTGTACTACATTTTAAGGTTCACAGTTACGCAAAACTTGCTTCAGTTCATAACCACTTCAGTGTTTGCACACTATTGATGGATAGTCACATACACAGCTGAAGTTAATTCTGAAAGCGCAGTATGGATCTGACAGGTACTGCTATGACAACCATGGAGCAGAACAGCCTACATTTCCCTGGAAGCTCCAAAAATAAACATGTACAAGCCACTCCGGCAACAGTAAAAAGATAGTGTTTACCAGACGTACCTCCCTGAGCTTTCTTCCTCCTCTTTGCAAGATTTTTTTTGGTTTTCACACAGAAAATTCATTAAGCTTCTGGACTGGGTTTTCGGGAGGAAACACACCTCCACCCACCTGCAAAGCCAATGCAGCACTAGTGGGGAGCAGGTAACACCCGCCAGATTCCCTCCGCAAGACAAGATATATTTCCTCTGGAAAAAAATACGTGGGCACAAGAAACCGCATTCTCACTGAGAAGCATCGCATCCCTTTTTCTCTGACTTCAAAAGGCAATATAACCAGGTATTTTATGTAAATGTGGACATTAGACACAAAAAATAGAACAGAAAACATCAAATTCATTTTTCATAGGCAGCTCAGCTTCCACTGGAACAGTTGCAGATGAAAGTAGTAGCTATAAATTAATATAACATAAGGTGTACCAAAGGAACTGATTGTCTCAAATGCCAAAAGTAAGACCAAAGACTAAATTATTTTCATTTACAAAAACACAGAGAGGAACTGTTTTCATGTTCTGAGTTATGTGTTTAAGAGGAACCCAAGTTTAGCCTGTCAGCTTATGACAAAAGTTAAAAACAATTTCTAAAACATTTCTGAATCATTTCTAAACATGATTTAGAAGGGGAAAATGTAAACAATACAAAATCCCTGCCTTTTTTTTTTAAACTACTTTTACAGTTAAAACTCCGAGAACATTTGCCTGCAGGAGATGCCGGGAATGAAGAATCTGCCTCCGAAGTGATCCCTGTCCCTGTCCTGAAACCAGAAAAACCTCCTGACTCCTTGCAACTACTAAATAGAGCTATCAGAGTTTATCACAGAGACCTGCGTGACAAATACCATGATAGCTGAAGATCAGGCCTAAATTTCATTATCAAGCATCTGGTGAATTGCTACAAAGTGGCTGTAGTTTTCAACACAGCTGATAAAACCCCTTCCTTTTAATCCAGTGATATTATGCCTTTACCTTAATAGGAGTAACTCTTCCTGAAAACGTGAACACATATAAACCTTACAACGGATATAACTTAAAGGTGCCCAAGTATCTTAAACAGGATTATTAGCAATTTCTAAGAGTAATATTTAAAACTACAAGTAGCGTTTTCTTTTAAAGTTGTCTTAGCTCATCCTTATTTTTAGGCACCGTGATCATGAATACATTTAGTAACCACTTGCCAGGAGTTTACCAGGCTTAAAAATTCCCATTCAAAAAAGAAAACCCAACAGACGAAAAGCGACATAAATTTAAACGAGACGTAATCCTAACGCAGTCCAACACGGAGAAACGGCACCGAGTGACCGATGCCCACAGAAACACCGCGCAGGCAAGACGCTTGTCAAACTGTTTTTAAATACCTCTGCTGCTGGAGACTTCACAGTGCCCCAAGCAATCCACCGCAGTGCTCACTGCCACAGTATTTCCCCCAGCCTCGAACTTGAACGTTTGTTGCTACAGTTTATGATCGATATTCTCATGCAATCCAACGTGGCTATGCAAGGGCTATTCCCATCTTCTCTGCTGCAAAATTTTGTGTCCGAAGGCCATTTCTTCTCTTTCTGCCCCTTCGTCTTCTCTCTTCTTTACATTTACCCCAAAGCAATGGCCATTTTGAGACAATATATGGATAAAGACTTAATTATTAAATACTTTCTGAATATTCCTTTCAGTCAACCACCCCTAAAAGCACTGTGCTGGCAGGTATTGGCCTTTTAGGCATTCTGCTTTCTGGTTTAAGCACAGCCTCTTGCTCTTCTAGAAGTAGCTGTTTCAAACGTACACGCTATGGTCTATTATTCATCTCTGTCACCCTGTCATCAAGGTTTCTTTCCATCTCTGTTGCTTGGATATTGTTTACTGTAAAACAGCAGCTAATTTGGACTGAAATTTGACAGTGGAAGGAGAAGCCATAGCATCAGTTTGAATATTCTTTTCTTTTCCGCCCTCTGACAACTTAACGTTGCACAGCACCTGACGGACCTACGCTGCGACCACCGCGTCCTGCCACATCTGATCCGCAAACCAATGCCACCTTCAACGTATCGGTGGCAAACCGAAGGATTACGTGAAACCGGTGACGGTCAAAACCTTGGACTCTCAATGAACAAATTGCTTTGCTAAAGCAATAGATGCTATTTTTAATTAAATTAGAGAAGTCAGTAAACAGAGTATTAAGTAGCACAGGTAAGAACAAAAAAGTAACAATTATCTCATTAGGTATGAAGGTTTTTTGTGTTCATTTCAGCACAATAGGTGGTAACACAGCGTGACTATCTGTGTTATTGAAACAAAGGCATGCTGAGCATGGGAAGTAATCCTGCACACGGCACAGCATACTGCGGGCATAGGAAAGAGACCGTACACTGAAGTTTTGATGCACTGTAAGAAAAACACGTGTGCAAACTATACAAAACAACAGTAATTTCTCTTGACTATTAATGGGCATGGATATATTTATGTATATAAGAATCCTACTAGTAAAATTCAAAGCGTAGTACTAAATTTTAACTAAACAGGTATTTGCAAGTATTCCCTGTAAAACAGTCGTTCACACGCGTTTCTCCGCTTCCCCTCTTCCCCCGTAGCTACAACTCTATCTCAGCCAGAACATTTTAACCCACTGTTAACTATGTGGAAGCAAACCATCGCATGGAGAGGAGCTGCCCGGGCTGTCTCTGCCGTGCAGGTGAAGAGATATCTCCTAAGGGACTGGTGTCTCTGCTGCACGCAGAGGGGGCGTAGAGGTCTAACTTCCAGCTGGGTAATTTTTTTCCCTTTGTTTCACACTACCAGATATATTTCATGGAGGGAAACAAATGAACTCACAAACATTCTGGATATATTTAAGAATGAGCTCACTTAATTTGGCTCATAACACAGAAATAGTCAATCTGCAGAAAGAAGTACCTTGTAAGAGTGACACAAAATGGCATGCTCCGACTTACTTCTATTGAGAGGATGCGGTAGCTTTAAAAGACAGAATTTGTTCTTAAATTTGTCCTAGTTTTCTTCAATAAAAGTTTATAGGGGCGAAAATAAATGGACCAGATGGACAAAAAGGTATTTTACAATGCAGCTTTCTGGTTTTGGAAACCACATTAACTTCAACAGGAAAAATGAAAAGCACTCAAATCAATTCAGAAGCTTTTACAAACAAGCTGGTGTAATGAAAATGAACTTGTAAATTAGAGATGAACAACCCCCTTTAGCACTTCTGCAGATATTCATCAACACCAGAAAGACTTGAAAACCGTTTTTGTTTTCAACTTTAATTACTACTCAAATATTCTATGGGTACTGAGGTTATTCAGTAAGAATCAAAGATCTTAACAACACATCCCGTTTCTGCTTCTTCAGGACTTAATGCTCAGCATGGGAAAAAGACAAGACTATTTGTACGGATCAGAAAATCAAAGCCCCTACGCTAACTGTGGATCTCTGCATCACACTGTATTCAAATTTCAGAGTGAGGAACTGCCTGGTAAGAATACTTCTGTGCTTTAAAGAAAAAAATGGTGGGGAGGGAAAGGGTCTTTCTATACTTTTGCTCTTTCATTTCTATGACCATAATCCTTCAGTTAAAAAAAAAAAAATAAAAAAAATCGAGGTCAAATCCCCACCTAAATGAACACTGAGGGGTCATTTGGCAGTATCGTAAAGATAATATAAGGAATACTCATTTTCTTTACATTTGGGGGAAGAGTCATTGCAATACTGTTCACGCCACTGTAACTGCCCTGTGACTGATTAGTGTCCAAACACAGACCTTCCCAATCATATTTCAATCTTCTGAAAAATCCCACAAAGCAGAGGGGTTTTCTCCTGTTCGGAAGGATGCCAGGTAACATACGCTGTGAGGGTTTCCAAAGCACCTGCAACACGACTCTTGAGACAGTTGGAGTTCTTGAACCAAAATCACTTTTGAAATTAAAAAAAAAAAAAAAAAAAAAAAAAAGGAAACCCAAGGGGCTTTAGATCTTCCTCATCAGCTAATCTCAAAGGGCTCTTCATTTAAAACAGCAGGTGCTTTGCAGGCTGCAGCCGCGCATAAGTGTGCATCCATAACCAATGGGTATAACTCAAAAGATGGCTCAATCTCCTAATTCATATTTATTAAGTATGGATTTTATTAGGCCATTAAGGAGACTTCAGAAGCCAAGATTAAAGTTATGGTGCATTTTTATACGAGAGTAGGAACTGTGATTTGGGATTTTATACAAGTAAATACTGACAACTATAGCCATGGTAGCTACCAGTAAGCACAGAAGAGATTTCTCCAGGCAACTACTAAATATAATAGTTCTTCCTTATACTTTCATCACGGTACACATAAAAGCATTTGACACACTTAATAAATGTCACAATCATAAAATACTGCACAAAGGAATGCTAAAAAATGATAAAGCTGCAATTATTGAGAAAAAAAAAAAAAAAAAAGAGGACTAGAAACATTTGCAGCCTGTCTCTTCATTACTGCACTGATGGAATCTAGGTTTAAAATGCCCTTTCAATTCTTTCTTGTTAATGCCACTGAAAATACTCCAGAACATACAATTCTACGTCAGCGTAGGATAACCACTAGGTTTGGAGGTCATATGCAAAACATATAATCTATCCCCAAAGGAATAAATTTAATTATTATAAGACATGTATAGATCCCTATTGCATCTACAGTTTGTTTCAAAATTTTGGTTCTCAGAATGATGCCACCCTTAATTTGCGGAGGACTCCAAGAGCCCCAAAACAGGCCACTAAAACACTGCCCTGCAATCTCCAAAGCCAATTTTTAAATAATTATTTGCATCACAGAAGAGAGAAAAAAAAAAAGCACCACCCTAGCTGCTGCATTGTGTTTTACTGTTTCCAAGCAACACTGTTGTTTCAGATCAAACATGAAACAGCCATCTCAGAAAGCTACAGTGCTTTTTCCTTTATACTTACTTATTCTGCATCATGTTCATTATAACCCAGTCGAAGGGATAGACGTTCTTCCCAATGAGATTCTTGAACATGATGAATGTTTCCATCAGAAAATCCTAAAAGAAGAGAAAATATTTGGGAAAGATCACTCTTCTAGATCAAAAAACCACAAGTGATAGTGTCAGTTATTAATGACTAGATTCAAAAGGTGTCTTACTGTTCCGCTTCATAAAAAAGCCATTATTCATACACAACATACATAAATTCTACTAAGGCATATTTATATATGATGTACATAAATCCTACAATAATTCTATTTAAACTTTTCAGAAATGACAACAATAGTAATCCTACATCGTAAACTACCCACGGTATTACTCAGGAACAAACACTGGTTTGCCAGTTATCCAAAGGCAGTTTCTGCTGAAAAAAAATTAATTTCTTTTCTATACCACAGACAAAGTCCCTTCTTGCGCAGCATGTGTTGCAGCATACGCATTGCAACACATGCCTGGCGTATGTTGGGAAGTTGTTAAAAGCATACTGGTACATGGAAAGAGAAGAAAACGAAGATATTCATTTTCATCTTGCAATTACACTAAAAATACTCCCTGAAGTCAGTTGATGAGTTTTCCCTCCCCTTGTTAATACCCTCCTTAAATTTTCTCTTGCCTGAAATCAAGATTATCTATTTATTAAAAAAAAAATATGCTCTAGCTCAAAACTGCGATTCAGGTAAGGGTGGTGGTGCACATTACCCCGACCTGGGGTAGACGACAGCAATGGTTTGGCCATCCCAAAACTAGGAGAGCCGCTCTCTCTAAAGGGAGCAGCAGTAATTGCTTCTGCCAGTGAAAACCTGACCCAGAACAAAGTTAATTTAGTAGCATAAACCAATTTATTTCTACACAGATATAAACAAACATCTCTTTGGAACAGAAACCTCGTGTACTTTACAATGTAAATCATCTTCTACAATTAGGGAATCTATAATCTCTGTCTAACAGTTTGAGTAATATCAAAAGTTTGGAGAAAGATAAAGGGGGGAAAAAAGAACTTAATGCAGAAAGTCCTTGATCCACTTCACGCAGAGATAAAAATGAACTCTTATTCCAAGGTTAGCATATTTTTCCTTTGCTACAGCTTCTCAGTAATGGTATTTATCTCATCTATCTGTAAAATGTCAAATGCCTACAAAAAAAGCCCCAAATGTTACATTCACTGGACTTTTAACTAAGGCTGTTTTTTATGTAACCTTTTCAGTGAGAAAGAAATACGAAGTTACTGCTCTTCTAAGTATTTTGTCGTGTGTGAGAGCCAGACTCTTCGTTGCTTTTTATCTTTTGATTCGTTGTCCTGTTAAGATGTTTTTTCCTGGCTCAGAAATTCAGTCGGTGGGAAGCAGGGAGCTGCAGAGATCCTGAGGACACAACATCGAGATCACGAAGCAATGTGAATTTCCAGGCTACTCAGCTCTGCCGTGTGCACAGCACAAGGGTTGCTTTGGGATGCTTTGCGTCCCAGCTCCTGGTACCGAAGGAGACATCCAGGCCAAAGAGGACCAACAGAGCCTCAGCAGCCACGAAAGACACATTTTAACGAAAAAAAAGAGAAAAAAAAAAAAGTAGTACTAGTAAAATAACTCCTTTGTTATTTTACCAAAATCATTCCCAGCAACACAACATCAATAAAGATGTTTTGACATTAACAGGATTGAGACAAAATTTGGAATTGCTCGTGGTTAATGAGATGTTACTGTTGCATAAGGCAAAATTCATCCAGACACACTAGCTCAGTAAAATGTGTCTTCATTTAAGAGATCAAACTGCATACTTTACTGCTCATTTTTCATGTATTTTGGTGAAAGAGTTACATAATTTCTAATAATCACGTTGCCTATTTTGCTGCCCAAGCACTGCACAGTACTTCATTCGAGCTCGAGCTTTTTTACAGCTGCAGGTATCGGTGATTTTCTTACCGATGCTGCTTCACAGCTCAGTAATTGAAATGTTAGTGGAAGTGGCACCATGGGAAGGGTCATCACCTACCCAGGAGGGTAGATTTGAGCTCACTGGGCTTTTTTTTTCCTCTTAATACTTTATGAATACAGATGTGGACTTCCCTGATTTCTTGGAGCAAACTTTACCTTACACTTGGTTTGTCACCAGTTTCAGCTGTTGGGCCTCCGCACACTTTGCTAATCGAGCTGCGTGTGAGAGTGGATGAATTTTCATATATTTTGTGGATGAACTGCGTTCGTTACTGACCCTGGACATCGTGCCACGTATGATTAGACCTACTGTGCTAATTCAGCTCTACATTTTAATCTACTGATATTTACATTTAAATAATCTTACTTTCACACAGGTACTTTAAATACTGCTCTGTAACAACTAAGCTAATTATTGATCAAATAAAAAGCTTCTGTTGCTTACCTGTATTTTATGTATTCATAATATTGCCTCGTTTCCATTTTATCTTTCTTACAGAAAAGCAAATGGTTTACACGAAATTAACCTTATATTATAAGCAAAACCCAGCTTTTTTTTGGGGGGTGGGGGTGGAAGTAGAGAGGGAACCTATCAGTTCAAGCTGTGTTGCTGTAGAGCCTGCTTATTTTCCCTATACCTAGAAGCAGAACAAATTGTTCTGAACGTTAAAAAAAATGATGAAAACCTGTACTAAAGGAGCAAGGGCTGCAACTCTTGGTCTCTCTCCAACTACAAATACAAATCCCATCTAATATCCCAAGGAAGCAAAATTCACAATAGATAGGACCCCTTCACAATTCCGATCCAATTACAGAAAGAAAACAGAGTAAGCTCAGCCCTGTAACTGGGCAGACAGTGACTGCGGAGGCTCAGACAATTCCATCTCCCTCGGACTGCTGAGCATCACACCCCGACACACCTGTATCGCTACTTCTATTTTTCACGACCTGGATTTCAAAGAGGTTCTTCAATAAATTCTCAAGCTTAAGAAGAATAACTAGCTAAAACACGTAGGAACTCGATATGAAAAAACTTTAAGCCAAGTTGATGAAAACTTCAGCTTTGCCGAGTCCTGAGCTATAGCAGTCAGAAGTCAAATACGCTCCGCGACAGCTTTTCAGGAGAACAACTTAACCTCTGTTGAGCTGTGTGCGAGGCTGACTCTGGAAAGGCCGCTCTCTACCAGGGTGGATGGTGCTGGGTGGGCTGCCTCTGCGGGGACCCACCACCACGGGGCATCCCCCACGAATCTCACGTCCCATCCCGCAAAGAAGAGTCTGCTTAACCCATACAATCACCCGCTCGCATCGGCGGTGGAGTGAAAGCTTGGCAACAGTGGATGTAAGCCAATGCACATACTTGCTTTAAAACCCGAGTGCAAAATATTAAAAGGGGAGAAGAAACTGGAGGTGCAGAAAATTGTAATCTACAACACCCTATGGAGTTTGTCTTTTTACATACTTTCCTGACTCCAGGACGTTGTCTTGAATGCCTTTAGGGAGGAATACTTCTGAGATACTCCACATGGCAAAAACATTAACTTTTTTTTTTTTTTTTGTCAACTAAGACCACATATGTCTCAACTGAATATAAATTTTACCAAGTAAAAAGAGGAGAGAGATCAGGTAGTCCCAGAAATAACATCACTGTTCTCAGATGATGTTTCATCTCAGGATGATAGCAGGCTTGACAGAAAGAAATTCGTCTTTGAACAGAAATACCCTAATGAACCTAAACAATATATTCTGCAGAGAGATACAAGACTGGTTTTATTGCATTCTACCTCATCTTTTCTAAGATTTTTGAGGCCAAATAAGACCGTTACAATAATCTAAAACTGACACCTACATAACACAGGCCATAAAGTTTCCTCTAGCAGTTCCAACACCAGGTTTATAACTTCTTGTTGAGCAAGAGCACATGCTGAAGAAAGATTTAAGGGTCTCCAATGGTGAAGAAGCAACCACAGCTTCACTGAAGTTCTCCCTTTTTCTTGTAATTTTTTTTCAAGAAAAACCTATTTATTTCTGTTTGAATTAATCTAGTTTCAGTTTTATATCACTGCTTCTTTATGCCTTTGCTAATAAACTGAGAACCCTGTAATAGGGGATGCAGTTACTACCTCCATATGTAAGGAAATTGGGTTTAAATGAAAACACTTTTGAATCTAAGCTCTAATGGGTGAGTCAAACAGCACTGGCTCAAAAAAATTACTGGACTAAAAAGAAACGGAAAAAACATGAAAAGTTAAATGAAGAAGTAGGGAAAGGGTTTTTTTTGACATCCAAACCATACAGTACCAAGGACTATACACATACAGTACAGTTCAATAGCATCCCACCACTGAAGACAGAAGAAAACAAAAGCTCTACGAGAGGAACATGGGCCAGCTTGAACCATAGCACTGACAACGGTAAAGGAGGCAACGCTCCTGGGAGAGCTTCATGGGGCATCAATTCTGATGGCGAAACATCAAACAGTGAACAAGATGTGGGTTTCAAATAATAGTGAAATCTCATCTATGAGGAAATACGTATGAGAACAGTAACACCTTGCTTTGGTTGTCACCGAAAAGGTTAGGTAAGCTTTTCTCTTAAACAGAGAAACTAGGTTATATCTTCATCCTTTTGTCCTAAATGATGGCTTGATCAGTTTTATTTGTGGTTTAAAAAAAAAGAAAAAAAAAAAAAAAGAAGAAAAATTAGTTTACTCACTGTAGTTTCCTTTTATCACAGGATTAACACCATTCTCCCGTTCTACCTCCACACCTTCATTTATATTATTTATACTTTAAAGTCAGTCTAAGGTAGCATTTTCTACCATTAACATATTACCCATTTAATGTTTTCCTAGCTTACTATGCACTTTAGTTTCCCTTAACATATATTATAATTAAATCAGCAACAATATTAAAACATTTAAAAGGTACATTTTAATTAAAGATGTAGAAAGTACTACAGCAACTGACCAAGTTTGGATTAGCATGTCTGCTAATACAAGCAATAGTCAAGTGACATAACAGTGGAAAACAAGAAGTCAAAAAGTACACATGCTGTTGGAAAATATGATTTTAACAGTACAGAACAATTTCAGCTACACAACCCAAGAACACGCAGAAAGGGACAAATATACAGAGTCAAGACAAAAGAAAGAAGTGATTCTTCATGTATCCCAGTGCACTGCATGCACATAAATGAAACCATTAAAACAAGCGATTATAAACAGACCACCTGCCAAATTTCAAATACATAATTACTCCCTTGTTTTCACCAAGAAAGATCTGACCTACAGAACCACGCTTCAGACAATTTAGACCAAAAAAGCGAGACTTCAGAAGAAAAACTTTTATTGCCATTAGAATAATGACAGATTTCCTAACCACTATTTTTCTCTCTGCATTTTTTCACTACATGTATTAAGAGCAAACTGCTTTTACCTTTTTCCATGTAAAACCCTGTAATCGGTTTGCCTTTTCCAGAGCCAAATGGTTTGAATCACTTTAAAAGTACAGAAATATTTGGCTTGATTAACCTTAATGCTCATGTCTTTTCTGTATGCTAACACCATTATTTTCACTCCACTAGCTGCATTTAACTTGGGAACGTTACGTTATTAGTGGAAAACCAAGTGACCATCCATGTAAGTGCTCCGAGATCCTGAAGCAGACTAACGGGGAAGCGACCCTTTCAATACAGTGATACCCATCTACGGTTCTTTGCGGTTGGACTTTCTCTTCACTTTTTTGAATCATCAGCTTTGTACTTCAGTAACACCACATCGGATACTAACAGACCGAGCACCGGAGGCTCTAGCACCTTATCTGAAAACCGGCACAGGGCAAAGAGCTCAAATCTTGCAGAATATAAACAGAAGTAAGAAGAACAAAAATTGAAGACATAAAGGAAAATGGGCAAGTCCAAATATAAAGAAATCACACCAAGAAAAGACCCTGGGGTTTGTTACGTTGGGTTTGGAAGGAAGAAGGCAACCTAACTAAAGGCCACCTTGACGATTAAAATACAGGCGAAAGCTGCCTAAAACACCTAACAGAATCCCCGGCACCAGAGTGGGTAATGGAATATAGCTGATCAGGCTTCAGGTCATCCGCTAATTGATGGATCTCAGCCAACAAGTTTGGTAGCTACTTTGCAGCATGCACTTGCCATATGGCAATGATAGTTTCAGGTCACTAGAGAGTTATCTCCTCAGCTATAAACTCCCTTCTATTATGCTCTAATTAAGCTGTGTTGTTGGCTTAGTTAGGCTACCGAATGACTCTGAGAAGACAAATTTCAATTATTATTGCTTATTTAACAACTAAGGGCATCTTTAAGGTTAAAATGTTTTGTATAAATTTAAAGCGGGTGGATCTGTAAGTAAAACCTATTTAAACAAATGAAATTGGGACATCTGGAAGATTTACTACTGGAAGTTCCTTTCCCCAAGAAAGCTTTATTTTTTCCCTTCTGTCCTTAAGCAAAACAGATTTTTAGTAATGGCTCGGTACTACTGTTTCCTAATGCTTTCTTTTAATTGCCTTAAATCCACTGTTTCAGTGCCTGCTTTTTAAAATATTGAACGGCTCCAGAGATGAGCTGTATTCCTGTGTGTGGCAGGGAGGTTAATTTTGCCCTTTGCAAATTCTTAAAATGTGTAAGTCGTAGAGCTTTATTAATTATTTTTGTTTTAAATCTGTAATGTCAAACACATTTTGTTTACATTTCATAAGCATATTTAACAAACAGTAACAGGAAAAACCCAAACACAAGCTAAACTATTTTAGGGACAGATGAAACAAGTTGAACTTACCACAACATCTGACCTCATCTTTCCAAAAGTCTTGATTAAATGAGCGTAGTGATAGTCCTCCATTTGCCTTAAAATGGCAGTCATGCATGCAACAAAACTCCCCTATCAAAAACAAAAGTACAACAAAATAAATTATTTAAGATAAGGCAACATAATACTTGCTATCAAAATGTAATATTGCTAGAGAGCACCACATAATGCAGTGGATATAATTCTATCATTTAAATTCGTTAATGAATATGCAAAATTCTGTCACGAAAACAAAAACATCTTGAAAAGTTTCTTTTTCCAATTTCATGGTGTTATCACCATCTTCACTGAAGATTTTGCAACATATTCTTCACATAAAAACTGCTCAGGCATTAAAGGCTTTGGAATGTAATAAATGCTACTGCTAAAAATATCACACTATCAGGATTTGCATTTGGGAAGTCGATGCTCTGCTCAAGGAAGAAGTCTCTTAAAAATCATTATATTGAGCATCACAGTTAAACCCCAAGTTTTAATTTCATTGAGTGGTACTTTCAGGTACTGGGAGGCTTAAAAAAACCAAAACAAACCAAAACCCAGTAACTTCCATAAAAACAGAATAGTAGTACCAAACATATCTCTCTCAAAGCACAGAGAAAGTAAAAAGTGACCCCAAAAAGTTTAGTCTTTCCTTGTGGCACATGAAAGTAGCGTCGTAGCAACTCCAAACCACTTCCGTAGCTATTAGAAGTTCCCCTCCCATAAACTACTTTTCTGCTTGTCCATCCTCCTCCTCTGACTATCTGCTAAAAACCTGTTGACTGATTACAGTAATAGTGTCCACGCCTTGAAGAATACTGTTGGAAAAAATCAGCAGAATTACTCAAAAAATAAATAATTCTCTATATGGTTTGATAAAATTGTAAATTCCCTTTTCGGTGCCATTTTCAAGGTTATTCTATGCCATGCACATCCTGGCAGAACACTCGGGAATTTTCTATTCTTTCTAGGCATAAGACAAAATTTTTTATTGTTACTTTTAAGATCTGCATTACTTTCAATTTAAAATATTTATTTCTACATCAGTCCAAGTAATTGAGATCAAATGCAAAATGACACTAGGTTATCTGTGTGTGTTATGAGCCCTCTTATTTACAGTCTAATCCCCCAACCTCCACCAGATAAGCGCTCCTTGAATTTGCTTTTCTCCCATGTAATGGAGTTTAGATCTGAACTCCTACATAATTGATTTTGTCCATGTGAGAGCATTATTTTTTCTACACGATGCAAAGGTACCTGACGAGAGCTCTTAGGCATATGCAAACGGCATGAATATGAAATGGAAAGGCCACCCGAGCTGCTGTTCCATGACATCAAAAGAACTTTGTAACAAACTATGACAAGAATAGAAGCTGTGGCTCTACAAAGATAATGTTTACTACTATGAAATGTAAATAAGATGGGATCATCTCAAAAATCTCAAAATGTTAATTGTCAAAACACCATATAACAAGCACTCTGCATAACAGACACTGTAAAAGGGCTTATGCCTGCAAGAAAATATTCAATAGCCCACATTCAGTCCTATTTCCGCTAATGATGTCATCAATCAAAGTGATGTTTCATTGCTAGTCAGAATTATAAATTTTTTAAATTGGCTGCTTAAGACTAGGCTGCAGATGTAATTCAGTCCATCACTTCCCATAAGGCTCTGTAGATGGTTGAGAAATGCTCAGGAGAGCTGAAAAGGAACATTGTTTTGCTTATGGTATCTTTTTACAGACGCTCACTCACCTAAATAATCCGTAAAGTCCGTTGCTTTGCAAACACATAAACGTATCTTTACCTTCCTTTGCATAAACACATCAACCCCTCATTTGCAAATCCAGCCCTTTCCAGGTAATCCAGCAGTCAACATGCAGCCTCTGCTTCCTCCTAACGAAGTAGTTTCTATAACTGGCTAATAGCTTTGGCCGTGTTTCTGTGTTTATCTACCCGTTTGGCGAGTAACGTAAGTTAATATAGACGCCGCAACAGTCAAAAGATGAATTTCATACCTAAGGAAATGATCTTGGCAACCTCGTATATGAAAAAAAAATAGACGCGGAGCGACTGTTAAACTCTCAAGCGCGTTTTAATATTCATTTTTATATACAGCAGCCGCTGGAGAAGAGGATGAATGTGAGCGCCATCTCCTCTGCAGGCACTGGTGACCCCTCTCCCCTCCTCTGGCTGCTCGTACACGAGCCCTCTCCTTTGGATCCGACATCCCGGCTCCTGCCAAGGGAGCCCGGCTCTCTCCTTGGAGCAGCGTGCTAATTCGGGGCGGGGGGGACTGTTCTGACTGTCCCCATGAGCCAGGGAAAACGATGAGTCACTGAAGAGAGAGATAATTACAGAAGAGTATCTTCTTAATTAGCATGGTGAGACTCGGAAAGGATACATGAAAGTTTAATGACTGCTGGTTAAACACTCTGCTTCCACGTGAAAGTGTGGAAATATGAAAGCTTGTTAAAACCTGGAACGGTTGCTGGAGAAAAAAAATACAGAAAAATAAAGAAGCTAAGCAAATACAAATGAAACATAAATACGATGGGATCCTGTAGCACGTCTAAGTTTTAGTTAAAGAAAATTACAGAAACTTGCTAAATGTTGTCATGT
The DNA here is from genome assembly GCF_929443795.1 of Astur gentilis. NCBI lineage: Eukaryota > Metazoa > Chordata > Aves > Accipitriformes > Accipitridae > Astur > Astur gentilis. Next base: position 41,295,152 of record NC_064888.1, on the reverse strand, counting down.
CAGCTTATGCTGAGCCCCAAAAGCGGTGCTGAGCAGAACGGGTCTGGGTCCTTGACCTGTTAATCAGCATTTTTTCCTGTTTCCCTGCATAAAACCCTGACTCGTACTCACCTTAGAATTATCTTAGTAACAAACCCCCTTTCTTTCTTTGACCAAGTATTGCTCCTTTAAGGTTCTGTTGCTTTACACACACAGACATCCCTGCTACAACATTTATCTTCAGATCCCCACCTGCTAAATAGTGTTCAAGCCCCTGCTGGTCAGGAAAAATCTATTTAATATTAGAAAAAAGTACACTACCAGTCATCTGCTTGCTTTTCATAATTTTCTTTGCAGTTAGTGAGGTATCATTTGCAGCCAGCATGCTCTTAATTACAATGCTAATAAAAATTTGTAATTATTTATAGGCAATATTTGTACTGTAGGTGTGTTTAATATGGTCTATTAACTATTTAGCAATAGCTAACAATATTATTAAATTTTAATCTTTAGTTGGATTCAGAGATCATTGTTAACTTCTGCAGCATACCATCTAGTTGGATTCGGAGATCATTGTCATCTCCTGCAGCACATCACTCCAAGCAATACACAGAAAAAAAGTATCTCATTCTCTAAAAAATCAATTTCAATTTTAACTGTAGGAGTAATTGCAAACCTACGTTTATACAGCAAGTACCGCAAGGCCAACATAGGGGGGTTGCCATTGCCCTGGGCAATTATTAGCTATTTATTCACTGAAATAGTGTCAAGGTTTATACCGAAAGCCTTTCACATCCTTCCTTACTTGCAAAGTTCAGAAATGAAGTAGTCACACAGTGACTAAGAGAATCACTACACATCACACCAGAGAAGTGCATTTAATGCATTTTATAAGCAGTTTAATACAATTGATTTCTCTCCTGCCCAAAAGCAGAGGCGCTGGATTCATTCCTTGTTTTCAAACCAGGTACACTGAGGCAAGTGGGAATTTTGTATTCCCAAAGCAAAATCATGGGATCCAGGACATTTGCAAGCCTGTTGTAAGGGAAGCAAGGTCTAACTCCCGTGCTGGAGGACTGGTAATTCAGCTACATTAGAAGAAAAAAACAAACCAAATCAAAACACTAAAGCGGCTGATTTTTCTTTGGAAACGATGCATTACTATTCAGAAATACATTCTGTATAAAAAAAAATGACCACGCAAATCCAAACTGTAAAGTTACTTCTAATTCCTGTAAAATACAGTTCTGAAGGAAATGTTGAAGAGGCACGTGAATGCTCAGAAAGTACTTATTTTCTTAAATTATCTTTACAATAAAATAATGTATGTTCAAATGGCCCATTAACAGATACGGGTAGGGAAATTTTAATATCAAATAATCCCCACAAGTAATACTAACACTGAAAAATTTCAGAATGAGAAGAGAATTCCCTGCAGGAGAGACAATACATGCCAATGCTTTTCTCCCTCAGGATTAAAACGTCCTATTTTAAACAGTCTCGTCCATTTTCTTCCAGCGAAATCTCTAAGTTGGAAGTATTAAGCTCTTTATGTATAGTGAGAAAATCTAAGAGAAATCAAAACTACACAGAGCTAAGGGATGTTTCATTATAATGTCCCTATTACCATGATTAGGAACAGATAAAATAGTTAAAGGTTAATTTAGTTTTCAATAAAATTTTGCTTACATGGCCTTAAAAGACTACACAGCTAAATAAATAAGTTAATAAATAATTAGGATGAAAACCCACTCAAAAACATTAGAACAAACCTCTCACTGCATTTTGGCTTTCAGAACATTTTCATAGAATTTACTTTGTTGAAAAGGGTTTAAGTCCCTCACAATTACCAGACAGTTTGCAAGGATATAAAAATGAAGTAAGCTTTGCTTACAGCATGCACTCTCTATATATTAGCAACAAATAAAGAAATAAAAATCAGCTGTTACCATTCCTAGAAGCCACGAATGAAATTGTCACTGCTTACGGACTCACAAGATAAAAATCCACCTTTGAAGTGCCCCAAATTTCAACAATTTAAGCAAAATATTATGAAAGATATTATGACAACCCAACATGGATGAAGCAGAGGATCTCCTGGCATTTCTTGCTCTCAAGAATACTTTTTATTGTAGAATATATATAATGACCCCATAGCACACAGCTCACCATTAGCTACCAGTTAAAACGCACCAGTGTACGTTCCCGGTCGCATCACCACCAGCGTCAGCGAAAGCACGTGGCGAAGGTTAAGACCCAACAGCAAATATGCCAAACCCAGGAATGGGGATCGCTCTGTATGAAGGTAATTCGGCTCCCCAGGAACATAACACCCGGTTCCTTCTGACGGGCTTTTGCAGGTACCGGACCGAGCGCTGTGCCCAAGCAGCCTGCGCTGGCCAGCGCGCAGCGGATGGAGTCGCAGCTATCATCGTATCCTAGCGTGCCGTACAGCACTTCAAAGCAAGTTTGACACGGATTCCTTAAGCTTCTACCAGCAGCATCTACCCCTGCCGTCATATAAGTAAGGACAGGAGGAAAAACCAAAACAAAGCAAAACACTTCTCAAGATACATACATATATATAAATTCATACATATATTTCTCATAGTATTAAAACAAACATTTCTTTTCCTGTAATAGAAAATCCGACAGTAAATTCAGCAACACCTTTAGAGAGAAAGTTATTGCATGGATGCAGCAGCAGAATGTAAACAAGTGCAAAAAGTTAACATTTATCACTTTTTTTCTTACTGAATATATGCTACTTTCGATTTCCTTAGGCCAAATTTTGCCTTCTTGAAAACCAAGTAAATGGAAGGAATAAAACATGTGAGTCTTTTTCCTTTGAGAAACAGAAGTTAACATTTGCAATAATGTGAGTGATAAAGGTTTGGGGTTTTTTCCTTGCTGCCACAAACGTTACTACAAAGGCATCTTTCTGCAAATCAAGATCCACTAAGGTACTTTCAGCTGACAAACTCTGCTCTCAGAGCTCCTGGACAAGACGTGCCATCTCCTTTACCCAATCTGATTTAAGCAGCTCAGTACCTGCCTAGGCAGCAAAAACCTCGTTTAGGTCAACCCCATTCAGTGTAGGTCCGTTCAGAATGCAGAAGACTGAAAAAGAAGTTTACAGCGGAATATTAGCTTACTTAGTCTTGCGTATCTTGTTTTACCTCAAAATGTATTTTATAGATCCAGATTTGATCTCTGACAGTTCAATCTCTATCAATCAATAGAAAACTTGTTTTAAAAGGAAATCCTTCACAGGACTTCAATGCTGATTACTACATCCTGACCAGCTGAGCACACTGGTTCCAAAACAGAAAATAATGTAAAAAGAGCTGATTTTCCTGAAAGGAGCACAAGGTGTAAGGACATTTTCCATTTTCATAGCTGAGGCATGGCAGAATAGCACTTAGGTGTGCTAAGGAAGTCAGTGGGATAACGTTGAGGCTGTCTGCAGAACCTCAGGAGGCTTCTCCTCCAGCCTGCTGAAAGCAGGACTGCTCCAGGGTCGGACCACGCTGCTCCGGGCTTTAACCCCTTGGGTCCTGCAACCTCCAAGGACGGCGGTCAAGTGCAATGAAGAACCTGGCTCTGGCATCTTGACAGCCTGGGGGCTGCTGTTAGGTCCCCCCAAAGCCTCCCTGAAGGCAGAGCAGAACCATCCTTCCGCTGCCAAAAGTCACAAGCTCCCCACTTTCCCCGCCTTGGGGAGCAATCCTGCACCATCAGCGGACCAGGATCTGCCGACCCCTCTGTCGCTGCCCCATGGGCTCAGTCCTTCCCAGAGCAGAGCGGTCCCACGCCTGCCTGCAGTTTCCAACCCCTCTGTAAGCTCTTACAAGCAACACAAATTAGGCATTTTTTACATAAAAGAGAACATTTGAGGGAGGTCAGTTCTTTGCTGAGCCCCTGCAGGAACCGCTTAGCGTGACTCCTATGTGGCAAACTAGTAAGCAAAAATTTCCTGAGATACATTTTAAGGCGACAAAAGCTCTTGCAATTAACAAAATAACTCTGTGGATGCAAAATAAATGCAGCAAGGGTATGTTTTTCAGTTTCCTACTTCACATTTTACTGAAAAGACCAGTTTGAGGACTACAGAGAAAAAAAGCCATAGTGAAGTACCATAATTACATATTTATTTGGGAAGCTATTTTATTTGGAAAGGCTAGTTCTTAGCAAGAAGTCTTTGTCCAAAGGTTTCCAAACTTCTTTCACCTACCAACTGCCAGAAGAATAAAACCTACAGCCACCTTCCCCTGTTTCGGAGGCAGCTCTCCGATACTCTGCCCAGATGGAGCCGTAGGCTCCCACTCCTTCCCAATCTCAGTGAGCCCCACCAAGGTAAAAATCCCCAACCAGCTCCCCTTTGACACCTTTGCATGCTGTTAGCGCTGCTACAAGCTCTGATCTACTGCTTCAGAATGAACTCTGAAAAAGCAAAATCTTGACAATTGTTTCATTTGAAGGAAAATCCTATATTCCCAAACAGTAGGGAAAAAAAAGCCCGCATCTCTGAATACAGGGAAACCTCTCTGGCAAGAAGAGCAAAAAGGATCTTCACACAGATCAAAACCAGCACCCAAGATCACTACAGCTCAACTGAAATTCATTTTGTAAAAGGCTTATTTATTAGGAACCTGATACACACAATGAGAATATATACAAAGCGTTCCCTAGTTTGAAAGCGCTTTGCACTAACTTTCGTAAAAGGCGAGCAAAAAATTAATGAGACATTTTAACAACACCATTTATCATTTTTCTAAGGCTCTTTTTCAAAGAAGTCCATTTTAACCAAAAATGCTTCACTTTAAAAAGCTCTATACAACCTCAGTATTAAACAGTATGCCCTTCAATTGAAATCACAGTGCTTCAGATTTCTGAAGGTTAGTCGATTTATTCTTGGTTTTCTAAATGCAATTGCCTTTCCCCACCTTTTCTCTGCCCCTGCTATACTAAAAATGATTTCACTGAAAATCTAGAGAACTGCCCTCAATAAATCTGTTTCAGGTGTGCCCATGCATCAGTTCCTAGTTGAGGAACGGTCTCCACAGAGCCCCACGCAGAGGAGCAACCTTTGAGTAAGGCTGTGCGGTGGGTTGACCCTGGCTGGACACCAGGTGCCCACCAAAGCCGCTCTGCCACTGCCCTCCTCAGCTGGACAGGGCTGAGAAAATACAACAGAGGGCTTGCGGGTCGAGATAAGAGCAGGGAGAGATCACTCACCAATTACCGGCTGGCATCGGCTCTGTCGGACACAGGGGAAGCTTCCAGCAGCTTCTCACAGCAGCCACCCCTGGAGCCCGCCCAGCTACCAAAACTGTGCCACACAAACCCAATACAGGCTTCAAAGATGGAAACTGAGAGCAGAGCAGAGAGATGCGCACTGACATTTGTACATCACCTAAAAAGACAGAGGAGTCTGGAGTGGTACAGGTCAGTTTAAGATTTACCCACTGTCCCCAAATGCATTTAAAGATGTTTTGTCAGCTTTGCTGTTACTGCTCCAGCTGCTCACCTGAGTTATCCAGGCAGTAATGCAGCTGACATTCCCATCGACAGCCATCAGCAGCCTTCTCCCCCACCGCACGCCAGAGAATTTTTAATCCCACTACAGCACGCACTGGCACTTTCGGGGGGCTACAGAGAGCAGTGGTGGGCACCCCTGGGTGCCCCTTCCCGCGGGACTCTCCAAACCCTTTCCTTCCTGTGGGCTCCTCTCCGCTTCAGCCTCCGCTCTTCCTCTGCTTCAGTGGAAAAACACTGTTCTGACCCTCTTCCTTGACAATTCAACCCACCCTGCCGTTTAAAGACATCTCTCTGCAGGAAGATCTTGTTTGTCCCTTTCGGTCTGTCTTGTAAACCGGAATTTTCTTCCATCTAATGAAACCTGACTGGAGATAGCCTATCTCCAAAGTTCACGTGCGTACTGGAAATCTCTGCTCTCCAGTTTAAGTACCAATGCCATTATCTGCTACTTCTTTGGGGCCTGAAGTTAAGCTAAGTGAATAGACATATTCATAAACACGCACATTCATTTGGTCTGCACTTTTCCAAAATCCTCATCAACTCTTTCAGCGTCTGGGGAATTACTCATACAAAAGCACCTAAGGCCTCCACCTCTCCCCGTCCCCAGCATCAAAGACGAGCGACAGATAGGCGAATCAACAGCCCACAGAAATGGGTGCACGCTCTCAAACACGTGAACAGACAGTGCAATCATCTTGGTACAGACTTAACATGGGAATAACAAAGTTCCTGACACTAATATGAACCTCAAACTAACTGCTTTCCTCGCCCCAAGGAAAGCCTTTCATCTTGTTTATTTTAGATTTCCCGACACAAAATTATGTCTTACTTTCTTCACGTTATTGTTAGGAAGCTAATTTAACTGTAATTATTATTATCATCCTCTGAAGCACTCTCAAAATGAAAGACCTATCTGTTCTCGCGCTCGGTGTTAGATAAATGACAAGGAAAAAAAGCTGAACTTTCTCTGGAGCAAACAGAAGTCACCAAAGACCTAAAATAAAAAGGAAGCTGGAGGATAATATGGCTGAGACGCAGACACGCGCACAACCCGTGCAGGGGCGTTCCTCTCCCTGCAGCCTCCTCAAGAACCAGTGGACCGGAGAGGTTTGGTTTTAACTGCGTCGCCCACGCTGCTGCGTCAGCACCAGCTACAGAGGCAGCAAAAGGGGCTCAGCGCTGACCCACAGCGAGACTTACAAAATCACTGCCAGAGAGGAGATGCCCATGAAAGCCAGGCGGTCGGCCTCGTTCAGCATGGCAGGCTACAGCCTTTGCCAGAATACCGTGGGAGGCACAAGCGAAATATAGTTTAGGGATCCTGCGCCACAAAACTTTACTCATGGCTGAACACCTCTAGAAACCACAAGGTTGGCTAATGTAATCAGAACCGTATTTTACTTATCAAACATGATCAATATTGAAAGCCATGTAAATAAACTATGACCACGTTGATGCAGACCAGCGAAAGAATTTAAGTTTTGCAAATACGAGGAAAAGATAATTTAAGACAACCGGCATCCTATCTTAAGAATGGCTGCACTGAAGTAATTTCAGTAATTGTGACAGCCTACAGGTATTATGGATATCGTCTCTGCATCAAGCAAATCACGCTGCACTAAGATACCACCATGACAAATCGTGGGAATACTAAGGGAAGATATCTTATCTTTTAAATGAACCTCCACTTCATACAAGACAGGTGACCCTGCCAGATGGATACACTTCTAAAAGCACCAGCTGTTTTTAAGACAAATTATTCTACTTTTGGTGCTTCTCATTTGACTGTTGTGACATAAAATATTTAGCAACTGGTTTACTGAGGGACTCAGCAAGCCTGAAAGAAAGATCAGAAATATCTGCAATCAAAATTTAATTGATAGAAACACACAGTCTAGATATCCTTGGATTAAAAAGCAACTTGCAAGAAGAGGTCTCTTTGGGGAAGCTTTTGCATTTTTTAACTAATTTTTACCTTTGGTTCGTCATCACATAAACCATCACACCATACCACGGGGGCTGTTCTGTTACGAAGCTTTCAGGACAGAACAGACAGTGGGTATTGGGAGGAGGGTTAAGGGGAAGTCAGTCTCTGACGTTGTGCTGTGCTTCTCGGCTTTCAGTGCTTTGGAAGGTTACATGGTCCTTGCAGACAGGAATTACTGCAAGGCTCTCATCAGTGTTAAAGACAGGGCTCTTTTCATATTTGCATGTTATCAAAATGAAAACCCCATTATAGACAATGTTCTCATTCCCTCCTCCGCAAAGTGTAGGAAAACTGATTAAATAGAGAAAGACAGCACTGCTGATAACAGTCTGGTCCTTTATTATGACTTTTCTAACTTAAGTTCAATTTTCTGTTGTATTTCAGAGTAGAGCAGCAAAATTAAGGGTATTTATACAAATCCACGTACCGATATGGTAAATAAGAGAGACACAATTCCCCGACAGGTTAACATTTTAAGTTAGACTTTCTGTACCAATATGGACAGATAAGAGGAGCTTAAAAGATTAATACCTAGTAGTAGCAAACGGGACTTCACAGAAGTGAAACTGCTCTTCTCTGCGTACAAGGAGCATCCTCGCCTTCCCTGCCTCTTCCTTTGGAATCTGGCTCCCAAATCACACCCGCACTCCCCCAGGACAGATGCAAGGACAGGGTCTGGAGGAGCACAGCTCCTGCTAATGCACACGTTGCAACTTTCACTTTGAAGTGAGAATACAATTCACCGGAGGAATGAGAAAACCCATTATTTCCATTACGGAGCCACAAAGCCAGAAGCACAGTGAGCAGATGCAATTTGCACGGGGTCCTACACGAGAACCTTTGCCACCCGCCGAGTTGCAACCACCACAGGGTCTGCGCTTGAGCCTTCACCTCTCCCGCAGGGACAGACGGGAACATTGCACCATTATCCTACAGGAATTGTCTACCGGAAGGGTTTCTCTTTGTTTTATGTCTGTGTAGGTTGCTTCTCAAACAGGCAATCTTACTTTGTAACTTCTTCGGGTTGTTCGATTTTGTAAAATGTGCGCAAGGTTTGCCAGGAACAGAGGAAAAACTCAGTAGTGTTTCCTTTAGACAACAAAAAGCAAGACATTCAGATCGAAATATTTTCTGACAGGCAGTGAGGGAGGCTATCTACAGATATTTTGAGAAGTAGCCATATCTGTATTTCATAAGCATACACCATCAAGGAACACAGACCTATGTAGTACTGTATTTAATTAAAGGAAACAGGGAAGGACTCATCTGCAGAACCTGCAAACGATACGTGGGTTGCGTCTCCAAGAATGACACAATTCGTCTCCGTAACATTATTAGATTTGAATTTATTTCTTATTAAACTCACAATAACTCAGAATACTTTGGGGGATTCTTTCAGACAACCTATTGCTAAACAATGTACAGTATCAAGAAGAGCTTCAAAGCTCAAAGATACTTCATGAATAGAATATGAAATCAATCTACAATATGGAATCTAAGCAAAAAGAGCTGAACATTTCTGTTGGGGAAAACGAAATTAATTAAAACTTTTTTATTACTATTTGGAATGATGACCAAAAAGTTCAACACAATATGCTCCAACATGATGCTACTGAGCTATTTATCCTTTTCCTACTGCAAAAAATCAGCGCTCCTAAACTCAGCAGAAATCCAACACCAGCAGGACAAAAGGAGACTATCAGCTAGGTCAAGGACAAACTCAGGTTTTTTGTCTGATTTGGGGCCAATCACAGCATTCGATAGCGCAAAAGGAAACACGAAACTCCTGGTAGGACCACAACAGAGCCGCTGTGGGACCGCAAAGCCCGAGCAAGGCAATCCTCTCTCAGACCTGCCCAGTTTTTGGGTATGTGTAGGGACACGTCTGCCGCGCTGTAAGGCCAAAGGAACCACGCTTCATTTCAGGAGCAGGAGGCAGCACAGAAAAAATAAGGCAGCAGACGCCATGAAGACAACAGCACTTTCTCAGCTGTGGGCACAGAGGGCAATGGAAGGCGATTTCTGTTTTCAGTCCGTCCTGACAGTTCTCAAGGTAAGAACAAACAGTAAAAGGGAGCAGCGCTAACTCATGTGAATAAAAAGGATGAATTCAAAAAGCATTAAACTGAAATACATTTCTTTAAAAGAAGTATTTAGAATACATGAAAAGCGTGATGACTTAAAGAACTAATTGGTTGGAATAATTTAAATTTAAAAAGCCTATTTTAAGAAAGCCAAACCACAGAACTGAAGCAAGCAGCCGGCCAGCACCTGCACATACATCTTTTTGAAGTAGTTAGACCAGGTTTTGACCACAGGAGTTTCTTCTGCATGCAAACAGATTTTGATTTTTTATTCTTAAATTCAGTTTATTCCATTTATTTCAGATGAATGACATATACTTGGAAGATTAGAAACAAACTGAAAATTTTAAAACCGGGACGTCTCATTTCCCTTTTCAATTCAACAGAAAAGCGTAGACGTGGGACTCAATTTCCAAACTCCCGAAGGACAGAGCTCATCTGCGCCTACTGATCATCTGGTGACAGCCAGGTATCCCGAGTCCTGAAGGCAGCACCCCCGTGTCTGCATGGTGCTCCCCCCACGCTAGTCAGCCTGGTCTGGCAACAATAAGCACAGGGCCGAGAGGGAATATTTGCTTATAAAGCTCTACTGGTTCCAGATGAAGATAATTCAGGTTTCTCTGTACTTGCAGGCCTACCAAGAACCACCTAAGACATATTAGGGGAATACCTTCTGTATTGAATAACTCACTATGGCAGAAGAGCAAAACATGCTTTGATAATTTTCTTTATGATATCCAACACACTCAATATATTCAAGTAATAACAAAGCATTTTTAAGTGCTGGTTTTCCACCACTGAAATAAATTTTGATTTATAATTGAATTTCACTTTCCTTCCAACATCGTCTTGGCAGAAATCATAAGGGAAAAAAGTAAATCCCCTCACAAATAAGAAGTCGTTTATCATTTTCTAACACAATAACACTTAAACATTAAGAATGGGATTAGATGTATATTCAGCTATGTAATTGCTTTCATATACGTACAGCCTATGCATGTGGTTAACAAAAGCAACTTAAGTCGAGAGATCTTTTTTAATTACATATCCACACCTAAATGAGAATTAATCTCTCTTTGAAAAACCAGTTAAAATTAAATCCAAAACAAGATTAAAATCAGTGACTTAAAACGTTCCGAAGTAAAAAGCAACTTCTCTCGCGGCAGCGGAGGAAGAGGCACAGGGACTGCCAGCCCGCAGAGGGGAGGTCACGCTCCCGAGACGGTCCTGGGGAAGGGGCTGCTTCGCTCCGTGGAGCTCAGCCCCTACAGCCTGTGTCCTCCCCACGCCGCTCTGGGTGAGCGAAGGCGAATATCCCGTGATATTTTTTCCTCCCAGACTGCCAGCTGAGCGGTAATAACGGGACCGAGCGGAACCTCTTTTACGTTTTCTGAAGTTCGGCTCCTTGCCTGGACTCACCCAGGATTTCCCATCCCGGTCTTGGAGGGCTCGGACTTCTCTGCCAAGGTGAAATATGTTCAAACCAGCACAACTGAGGCAAAGCAGCAGCTTTGATATTTATTCAAAATATGTAAGAAAAACTAAAGTAAGTAAAACTAAAACCAGTGCACAGGCTAAAGCAAAAGCTATACGGAATGAATTCAATTTAGCAACGCTGCCTCCCCTATCACCTTTAGCTACTATTCAGCCATTTAATTAAAATTTTCATGATAATCCACATACTTATGCGCATAACACTTCTTCATATAGCTGTAATATGGCAACAAAGCTGATGGCAGAGAAAAACGTGTCGTTTTTTACACGGCAGACCGCAAGTTGTCGCAGCTCGATAAAGCCAGCAGTGTTGCAGCGACCCGCGCTATCAGAGCACCCCGCTCACTTCTGCTCGGGACAAAGGAGGTGGTGACTAGGCCACAGATGGGCTGCAACTTTCTATTTTTAGACTTGTGTTTGAGTCCAGTTCCATTTTTCTTCTCATATATACTCATGAGATGTTATTGCAAACTGTGGGTCTGCTGCTCTTCCCTTCTTTGCTGCTTTGGACACACTGCGATCCCACCGGATCCGGTTCTGGATTAACAGCTCTGCGTATCTCATATAAACACTGGAGATATTTTTGCCATTAAACCCATGAAAGAAAAGCTGGAAGTCAGAACTGACGCACTCGGACCACGGCTAAGACAGCTCAGACGTTCAAACAGTGGAGAAAAACCAACAAAAAAATATGTGGATAAAAGCACTGAGCTTGTAAATGTTGAAGAGGAAAGTTTAAGGACTACCTCCTGAGGAAAGCTAGCCAAATGGAGACCAGGGAAAGCACCACTGAACATAAAGAGTAAGAAATTCTTAGTGGAAGAGTTTCACTACTGAGATGGAAAACATATTAAAAGTCCGAAGATGCATTCAACTCATGCACATGTATACAGCTGTCTGGTCTGCAACTCCATTCAAAGACAAAAATTAGCTTTCATTTGGAACATTTTTCTCTACACCGAATGCTAAACAGTCACTTCATATTGCCATAGAAATCTCAAGGGATGCAGAGAAAGAATTAGACGCAAATCATACTTTTCCTGCCTTTGCACGCTCAGATCAGTGCAAAATGTTGTGTAGCCTTCACTAGTTCAAGAAAGTGCAAGCTTATTTTTTCTTCAGATCTTTTCAAAATAATTCTCAAAAAGTAAATCGCAAACAGGATCAGCAAAATTATCCCACTCAAGCGCATACACGTAAAAAAAGGCTTATCTATTGAAAACCCTCCATTCTCAAATCACACATACGCCCACTTCGGTCCGACTAAACCCTGGATTACTTTGGAAAGCTTGAACCGTGTTAGTGTTTGGATATCAATAATATTTTTGAAGCAGATTGACTTATTTCTTTGCAAGAAACAATCCTGAAAACACAGACAGACACTAAAGCTGTGGGAGTGGGAGGACGGCTGCATGGGGGCAGTTCGGCGAGATTTTCACTCCATATTTGAATCCCATGGTTTATCCAAATCAACCATGAAGCATTATAGGAAGCTAGGGTAATTTTGTTACTTTCCTGAGAAAAGTTACTCGGGTTTACGTTCCACTAAAACCACTATTCAATTTCTTATATCAACATAATCAATTTCTTCATGACACAGATATGGGCATGTTTACCACCCATTGCCTTTTCCAATATTTAAAAATAACAGAACTACCATATCATTAAAATATCACAGAATACAAATATGGCACTGTATTTCTATGTGATACAATACTACTTAGATATACTAAAAATATGAAAAATAGGAGAACAGAAAACACCTGAGAGATCTCAAATATCCCAATTAATCCCAGGGCCCGTCTTTAGGTCTCAAAATACAAGTGCAGTGTTTTATTCCTACTTGAATGCAATAGTATCATTATGTTGAAAGTATTTTTCGCTGACATAATGCCCATGCACTTAATACCATCAGAACTACCTCCTTTTGGGGTGTAACATTTTAAACCACAGCCGCAAAAATAAATGAACCCTGAGTTATGGCAGAGCCTACAACACTCAACCCACTCTTGACATTTGGCAAAAGTAAGTCTTGAAAACAATAAGTACATTGGTATGGCTGAAAAATACTCACTATCTGTTGAGGATGTAAATTTAAGGATTTAAAAAAAGAGTGCTTTAAAAATACCTTAGAAAAACTACTTAGAGTAAGACAAAATGTCTTTCAGGGCTAAGGAAGTAGACCTGATTAAGTCTATTCCTGTAAGTAACTGCAAGGTATATGGACAATTTCTGCATAAATAGAGTACAAACATTACCCAAAGTCATTAACTGGTAGGCAGGAATTAATATGTTTACAATTCAAGCCAAGTGATAAATACGCATAAATAAAAGGAAAATACTCATTGCATCCCTGTGAATTATTAAAACTTTTGTGTGCGTGTGTGTGTGTGTGTGTTCCTTATTAAATGGAAAAATTAACATGCACAAGTATTTTGCTTTTTCCAGTTACTGAGGTTTTTCTAGCCAGGAATCTTCACCTTGTAATTTCTGCTACCAACACCTAAAATTAAAAAGTTTTCATTAAAAAAAAACACACCCAAAAAACCCAAACAAAACAAAACAAAAAACCCCAAACAAAATGATATTTTTAAGTTCAACTCTGTTTAATCAAAATATTGTGAAAAACATCACATCCTAAATTCTCTACTAAATGAGCTCCTATGGAATACAGTGACAGAACCAAGGGGCACAATCCTTCACCAATTTTTTCATTAAGAGGAAAGGACAGAAGCACCTGCAAAAAATGTAGAGATCTGTGAAAATACAGAAGAAGCCCAAAGCGAAACCCTGACCCTCCCTGGGATGAGGGGGGGGATGCCGCAGCTCTCACACAAAGGCTCCGCAGCCCGGGTTAAAGAGAAGGCAGTCCCCCCTTCCTCCTGGAAACGCTCCGAGCACGTGGGACCAACTCGCCCTTTTTTCCTCTCCACTTAAGAACCGGCGTCCCTTGCGCCGGCCAACAAAAATGTCAGCGACTTGATGTGTCAGCTTACAGGAGGCCACTATCTGTCCATTTAGCATCACCTTCAGTCCCCAGAAGCTTTCCCACAGGATATTAAGCCCCTTATTTAGATAATCAATTGCTGCAGAGCTTATCTGTCATCTGGTAATTGATGTGAAATAACAAAATTGTACATCAAAACAAACCTCATTAGCTCATCATCCCAGCTCATCGCTCCGAGTAAAAACTTAGCTCACGAATAAAGTTCCAGTGATGTTTACTACTACCCTTCAGTGAAAGCTTTGATTTATATCATCTCGCAGAGAAGTAAAACCAAATTCAATAAATAAATACAGCCTCCATAACTTGAGGGGGACATATAGATTGGAGAAGGTACAGGGAAGGGCAACCAAAATGACAGCCTGGAGAAGAGAAGGCTCCAGGAGACCTTCTTGCAGCCTTTCAATACTTAAGAGGGGGCTGATAAGAAAGATAGAGACTTCTACCAGCATCTGTAGTGACAGGACAAGGGGCAATGGTTTTCAACTGAAAGAGCAGATTTAGGTTAGATATAAGGAAGAAGTTCTTCCCTGTGAGGGTGGTGAGGCACTGGGACGGGTTGCCCAGAGAAGCTGTGGCTGCCCCATCCCTGGCAGTGTCCCAAGGCCAGGTTGGATGGGGCTTGGAGCAACCTGGGCTGGTGGAAGGGGTCCCTGCCCATGGCAGGGGACTTGTTGGAACTAGATGATCTTCAAGGTCCCTTCCAACCCAAACCATCCTATGAGTCTATGACAAGGGGATGGAGAAGCTGCCTCCTGAGAAGGGGCCACAAAGTCCCAGGTTCTTCCAAGAAGGCAGAGGGGGGATTTATAGGACTGAAGTTTACAAATTCACAGAGGTGGTGGATGAAATGAGTGCACAGCTGTTATTCACAGATTTCACAGTATTAGAACCAGAAGGCAGCTGTTGAAGCTAATAGATGAATTTCAGGCAAATATGAGATGGTACTTTTAATTTAGGCATTTATTTTTTAAATGCAGTGAGTGACGGAAGTTGTGCCTACAGAAGTCACGGAGGCAGGCAGCAAAAGCAGGCCCAGCAAGGGACTGCACAAATTCTATGGCAAGATGGTCTGATGAACGAATAACGTCCGGAGACAAGAAGCAATCGTTCCAGCTCCCCATCCAACAAACCTTCCCATCAAGGCTTGGGCAGAAGTGGAAGCAAGGGCGCAGAGAAGGAGAGACTGCGGAAGCACTCAAACATTTGGGTACTACTTTGAATTCCCAGAAGCAAATCAAGGAAGCACCGCAGTATTATAAAGAACATAAATTTATTTCTGGGTTTTCAGAGATTTCAGAGTTCTGCAGGACTTCCAGGAAAAGTTACTCAACCACATCACCATCTCTTCCCAACGCCTACCTTCCGTGACCACGAAACCTGCACATCTACTGCCAGTCTCCATCCTCCAGCGTAGCCCTTCTCAGAGCAGCCAAAAGGACGAAACGCAATGGAAAATTCCACCTACGAACCCTGCCTGACGGCCGGGGCTGCACCCATCTCCCATTCACGGCGGCCGCCGGGCTTCTCCTGCCTTCGCCCACCCCAGCACACGCTCCTCATCCTCGTCCCCGACATCCATTTTAGTTACTGGGCTTTACCGCCGTATTGACTGACACCCCTCTGATTTACGGCGTGTGCTAATTATGCTCCTCAACTGCTGCTAAGTATTAATATTTAAAGTGCTGAACTTGTTTAAAAATTGAAGAAAATCAAAATGTGGTGCTACTTTAAATATAGTATCCCAGAGATCATGTTTTAGAAAGGACAGAGCCATTTTTCTTGTGCTGTATTTTGAAGGGCCACAGACCTAGGATTAAGAAGGACTTCACTTAGCCTCTGCTGTCAATCATAAACTAATTTATTGTCATTATCTGGCTTCCCATATTTAGCATCAGACTGCTGCATAACACAACTTATTTAAATATTTTGTGCTTTTAGGATTTTCAGACTTTTAAAAATAACTTCTTACATTCCTTTCTTAATGTAAAACCTAGTCACTAAGTTTTAATACATGAAAGAATTAAGCTTTGCACAGTCAATCATATATTTAGCATACCCTTATTTGCAAATGCTTATGTTCCTAGGTTATTTTATTAAAAAAAAAAAAAGCAGGAGCCCTGGCACTACTCAAAGCTTAACGTATTATTTTTCTATAAAAGTATCTGACATTAGTACTAGCAACAATATAGATATGAATATTTTGCTCGGCCTAAGTTCTTTCAAGTCTTCTAATGTGATGCGCTACTATCCGATACTGTATTAACGAAGTGAGGTTTTCAACAGTTTCCAACCAGTTTTGGATTAAAAAAAAGTTACTGTTTTGGTTTGATTTTTTAAGAAGTGTTGGACTACAGAAATGTGTTACTATGCTAGTTTGCAAGCCACATTATGACAGGAACATTTAAATTACTGTTTTTAAGAAATATACAGTGGATACAAAAATATGTTTCAATAAATCCCAAGTAAGACCCTGTTGTTTAATTACTCCTTCTGCAGCAAGAAATTGTGTGAGAAAGGCCATACTGCCCAAGACCATACAGAAGCTTTGCTTTCCCAGGGCAGCAAATGGGCTGTGAAATGCTCTTTTTTATATTTCTTTAACACTTTTTAAAATTCCCGGTGGCCATCACATTCATACCACTAGACCTCTTCAACACGCCCCTGATTAAACGAGGGAGTAGAAGCTCTTAATTGCGAGCGTATGGCTAAAGGTTTGAGGTGCCAGTGATGTTGCAACCTGCCTCTTTATATCCCTTTTCATTCACTGCCATCATTCCTCTGCCATGTATCGAAATTATTGAGGGCCATTTTATTTTGGCACCTGCATATAGATTTTGGAAACTACGCTAAAGAGTTCATTTCTGAACATTATGGCCAAAATACTTAATTTTGGTTTAGACTCAGAGCATTGATAGAAATGGTGTGTTCAATTTACTTCTGACTATTTACACTGTTCACTTTTCTCTCCCATACATAATTTTGTATGATTTTTACTTTTCACTTGTTTCATACTTTTTATTTTGGCTTTTTTTTTTCTCTGTTAAGTATTATGCATTAGCACCAGACTGCTGTCTGGGTTTCTAACTTTCAGGCAACATGTGAAAGCACATAAAAGCCTGTATTTTTATGCTATATTCAAATCTTAAATAGTTCAATATTTCAATTGAGAAAAACTTACCGAGGGTGTGGGAGTTTACGTTACCTTATAACATTTAACAGTTCTTCAGTTTGACAGAAAAGTTGCATCAAATACTCCTTCTAATGAAATCCATGTTGTACAAATAATATATTATTCCACCAAAGAGCAAACATGAAGCAGATTAAAGCATCCCCATTATTTGTTACATTTGCCTTTCTTTTGTCCATAACCTGGATTCTAAAATGGAATTCATGCTCATTCCAGACTTCATTAGGTGCTTAAATCTGAAACTGTTTGTTTGAAGGCAATCAAAACTTTGATCAGATTTTTTATTTTTAAAGAGGGCAGTATTTCTCCCTTTGCCATAAAGCAGTTGGAGATATATCCCTGGGATTTGCAAAGGCAATAAAATAAACAAGACAAAACAAAATATTAACAAAGTTGGCATAATACCCCTTTAAAAAATTTCACCCACAGTTACAGTTTCTCAAGACATCTTAATAAGAATGTAATTTCACATTTGCTCTTAT
This sequence comes from Astur gentilis, assembly GCF_929443795.1. NCBI lineage: Eukaryota > Metazoa > Chordata > Aves > Accipitriformes > Accipitridae > Astur > Astur gentilis. The sequence goes on along the minus strand of NC_064888.1, from coordinate 41,277,391 downwards.
TGAACAAATCAAATATGGTGATTTATTATTCAGATGGGCACAAAGGATTTCTGAAATGCAAAAAGAAGGGCTATAAAAGCACAAATCATCAGTAATGACGACAAGCTAAACTGCCTTTCAAATATGAACAAAATGCAGCCATTTAGGGTATCATACATCATGGTCTCCCAGACCTTCATTTATTTCCTAACTGTACAGGCTGCATGATAATCTAACCAGTGAAGAATTCTCTATCTATTGAGAACATCTTTATTAGGCAAGTGACTCCATGGCTCGTACACACCACCAGAGACTAGCCAAACAAGCATTTCCAATGACCAGTTTAGGTCCCTTCCCAAAAAAACATTTGTATACTGAAAATGAACTTTTCTGAACTATAAACACAGTGAAAATATGGGGGAAAAAAACCCAAAACAACCAACAAAAACCAAACCAAAACCCTCTTATCCCAATAAAATCCAGACTTCTTTCTTAGTGTGAATGATAAACTAACATCTACAGCAATTTGGATTCCTAATGAGACAGCATTCAACTGGAACCCCAAATCTCAGCTTTAGCTGGCTAAGACCTACTGTTATATTTTTCTTACAATGATCTGTACAAAGGGAAATTGAGAGGCCTAAATCCTGTTCATACTTACACCAGCGAAGTACAGAAATAACTATCATAGCTAATGAGGTTACTCAGCATTTTCCTTCTTAGAGCAGAAAACCCATAAGCAGCAGTTCAGTTAATCAGCTATTTAATATTTTAGCTGCACACAGGTATTATGGGTATTATACACATAATCTTAAATCCACTTTATCTTCAAAATGTTCCTCTAAGTTAACAGATGTGCAATTACTCGCACTTTACAGATAAAGAACAGACATAAGCATAGTCTCAAATTAATTGTCCAAGCTCATGGAAAAAAACTTATCATGGAGCAAGACACTAAATTAAATCTCTCAAATTTCTGCCCAACATGACTCCAAGACACCTTATTTCTTTGTCATCACAGCCAAGCAGATTATATCCTTCCTCAAAGCAAGGAGCACCTCTAAGGATTTGATTGAAATTCAAGCCAAGTTTGCATTCACCTCAGCTGGAGGACAGGAACATATTTAACATTCCTCCATTTTTCTTCCAATGGCAGGTTCAAGTAAATAAATAAATAACAGATTTAGCACAGAAAGCCAGGCAGCTATCATATAAAGGCATGAAAATAACAACCTAATTAATATGGATGAAGATTCAGCAATATAAAAATATTTGCTTTTAGCAAAGATATAACGACAGCATTGGTCCCAAATGACTACAGAGAGAAAAGGCACAACATCATCCATGCCTCTGTGTTTCAAATCAAGTAAATTTCACTCTTCTTTCACCTAAAAAGGAGGCAATAAGGTTCGGTGACAAATTAGACTAGTCCTGAACAATCACATCTATCCCTAGGAACCTAGCTTACGTATTTGGTGCCAGCACTTAAGACTACGCCTCCTAATAAAAGTTACTTTATCTATATCCAATAGCTGGCCCTGCAGGAAAGGTACCAAGTGGTAACACTCTCCTGCGACCAAGCCCACATGTGCTGGTTTCGGCTGGGAGAGAGTTAATTTTCTTCGTAGGAGCTAGTATGGAGCCAGGTTTGGGGTTTGTGCTGGAAACAGTGTGGATAATTCAGGGATGTTTTGGTTACTGCTGAGCAGGGCTTACCCAGAGCCAAGGGCTGTTCTGCTCCTCACCCCACCAGCGAGGAGGCTGGGGGGGCACAAGGAGTTGGGGGGACACAGCCGGGACAGCTGACCCCGACTGACCCGAGGGGCATCCCAGACCATAGGATCTCATGATCAGTATGTAAAGCTGGGGGAAGAAGAAGGAGGAAGGGGGATGTTCGGAGCGATGGCGTTTGTCTTCCCAAGTCCCCGTTCGGCGTGCTGGAGCCCTGCTGTCCTGGAGATGGCTGAACTCCTGCCTGCCCGTGGGAAGCGGGGAATGAATTCCTTGGTTTGCTTTGCTTGTGTGCACAGCTTTTGCTCTACCTAGTAAACTGTCTTTATCTCAGCCCACGAGTTTTCTCACTGTTACCCTTCCGATTCTGCCCCTCAGAGAGCGAGTGAGTGGCTTGCGTGGGGCTCTGTTGCCGGCCGGGGTTAAACCACAACACCACGTCAGCGGCTCGGCCGGGCTTCGTTCAAGGAAGGCAGCATCACCAGCCCATCCTTCACCCTGGGGAACCATCGCTTTCCTCAGCTTTCCCCTTCCAATGGGACCCTGAACTCATTCCTGAACCTGCACCTCAGTGCACCGTACGTGTTTAAAACTAGGGTAAGTCTAAATAACAGCTTTCACGCTGATTTTGAAAATCACCTTGGGGTTGGTTATCATCTTCCCCGTGCTGGTGTTAGCTGAAACACCTGGCAGGGAACTTGAGCTCTGGCTGCCACATGCTTTTCCCTGAGCTGGATTTGAGCTGGTTTCCTCAAGGACTGACAAGAACTTCATAGACTGTTCCAGAAAATTACATTTTAGCGTTACACCGTCAGACACGCGTGCTCTAGCGAAGCGTAATCATAGAAAACACCTGCTCAACACACACATTTTCCTCAGGCGCGGCATTCACCGTGAGCAGTCCTCTAGCCAAAACCCCGGCAGCTGTAAGGACCACGAGGAGGACATGTCCCGGGGCTGCCAGCCAGGAGGACATGGGCTGACATTCCCATGCCAGCTCAGTACCAGCACCTCAGTCATTCGGACGTGCCCAGTCTCCTCACGCTCTCCCACAAGCTGAATATAAGAATAAAAAAATAAAGCAAAACCTGAAGTCTGTAATACCAGACTGCGCAAGCAGATTAACATTTACAAATGCGCACAGATGCCTCCCCAAAATTTAGAATAGAATTAGCAGTGTGGAAGAAGGACCCCTTATTGTACTCCTCCACACAGAATACCACTAAAAAATTAGATCTCACTGCTCTCAAATACAACCTGATGATTTTATCCCTCACTCCAGAAGTCCAAGGCAGGACTTCCATCCGCCCACCTGCACGTGTTATGGGAACGAATCACCGTAGCCCTGAGCAGTGCTCACTCCTCCTTGACAAACACCTGAAGAAAAATGTAATCTGGGAAGGACGCTCCGTTAGAGAGGAATGATTTTGTAGCTAAAAAACTAATAATGAATTGTCTCTTTTCTCTTTGCATCTTTCACGGTTGAAGTCGGACCTCCCTCTCCCCTCTCAAGCATCATTTTGACACTACGTTTCATTATGCAACAGTTGTGCTGAGCATTTTTTAAAGGCCGAAAAATTGGCAAATGGGATGATAAAGCATTTCCCTTTTTCCCAGTTTATTTACTTCTATACGCTTTTACAGTAACGTGAAACATGATAATCAGAAACCATGTTATTTTTCACAAAGCATGATTTAAAATATCCCTATGTACACCCATAGTGTCAGCAGTTACACATGCGCAGGACAAACAGGAATCTGGTCCACAACTGGGAAGTCCTTTCTAATTCTCTAAAAATCTACAGAAAAATGCTGTACAGTTGCCCAGCTTTATAAATGGGGCATACACATAATGCCGTGCAAGAATAATCAGCCCCAGGACAACAGCCTCTAAATATAATTATGGAGAAGATAATAATGTTGTTTTAACTGCTACTTCTGTCAGAGTGCTTTTCCTTTCAAGTCACTAAGGTTATCTAGCAATAGTATTTTCTTCTAGCAATCGTGGTCTGCAGGTCCTGGGATGTAGTCTGCACAGCTCCCATCTTCAGGTTGTGAAAAAGTAACAGCATCTACTACCACTGACCTATTTGCTTCTGTTGAAGTAGCATACGTATTTAAAACATGGTCGCCGTACCACGTAATTTTACCCATGTCTGTGTACAGGCTGCAGCCAAGAACAAATTTATTTTGGTATAGAGAAAACCATGGAGGTCCTGCAATACAGCAAGTCAGCACTGCTGAAAAGAAAAGGAGAGAAAGAAAAAAAAAAAAAAAAAAAGCCTGGTGTTTGTTGTTGTATCAACAAGCAAGTTGATATTTAAGTTCTTCCCACCTATGTCTTTGGAAAAAAAAAAAAAAAAAAAATCTCTGGTAAGAAACCCAGAGAGATCATAAACTGTGCTCGGAACTGTGCCATCGGCTCACTCCCTGCGGTACGGCTGCGGGGAGCGCGCAGCCCCTATCCCGGAGCAGAGCGCAGGGCAGGATGGCAGAGCAGCAGCAGATGCAGAAAGCGTGCCCTTGGGCAGCCTCTTTTAGGGATCAGCAGTCAACTTGCAAAGATAAAGTATGCAGGGAGGAAGGCAAGCACAGTACCTGGACAGGTAGCAGACAGGGAGAGCAACTTAGCTGCCCTCTGCCGACTGGCTGATTTGTTGAACACTCCTCTGATCCAGTCCTGCACAGCTAAACTGCAATTTAACGGGCAAGGATTTCTGTGAATTCATCTCCACGCTTCCACACTGATGTTTACGTGACAGCCGGGTCTGTAAGGATTTCTTTTACCCACTGTGGGGCTCTATCAGCAGAGCCCTGTGCAAAGATAGCAAAGCTGGCACAAACAAGGTATTCCGGCCGCCGCAGCAGCATGCATTCATTGGTGCAGTGGTCTGCTCCAGCTAATTAACTCTAAAAAGTGTCCAGGACTCGAGCCAGTATTTCTGCTGCATCGTGCTATGTAGATGTACTAACTTGTTTAGACCTTAGCTTGGGTGTCTCTCCCTGCTGCGGCGTGGCGTGGTGCACATTCAGCCCGGGCAGGAGCGGGGACATTTCGTGCCAGGGCTGGTCCGGCCGGTCTGATCTGCCACTTCAGATCAGGGGTCCCTTCAGTAAATCCAAAGATCAATAATCCTCAGCGATGCTACTGATGGCGAAGATAGTGCCACTACAGACAAACTACGTGGTCCGCACCTGGTGACAAGTGGGCTAAGCGAGTTTCATGCTGTGGTGAAAAACATTTATAAACAGCGATACTACTGAAATCCTCAAAGGGAAAGGGGACCGATCCACTGCTTCCCAACTCGGACGAATTCTCGTGCCTCTCATGACATCTTCTGTCTGATGGGTCTGATTAAATACACATGACCCATTTAATTTCTAACTTTTTCTTTTTTTTCTTTTTTTTTTTTTTAACCGAAAGAGATCTCTGAAAAGCCCTCTGTAAAACGATAAACTGGTTTTGGGGAAAGGGAGGAAAGCCGGGATTTGCGTTTTAAGGACATCACCGCGTTTGTCAATCCTCGCTGCTCTGTCAAACTGCTTCACTTTTAACGCGCGTCCATTTTATTCGAGGTTTAAAAGCAAATGGGAGCGTCTATTCGTTCAGCGCCTTAAAAGCTCTTCCTCCAGACAAAACGCGGCCGTGTGGCTTTAACCGAGCCCTTCGGTGAAACCCCGAACGCACCGGCATCACCCACTCTTGCCCGCAGCCGCTCCAGTCCTGCTGGTTCAAAGCAGCGCAACCGCCAACCCCGGGGTGCTCGGCGATGACCGGCGAAGCCGCTTTCAAACGCATCTACCCTTACCGAACCCGCGCCTTCTGAGGAAAAAAACGGGACTACTAAAAACCTCCGATTGTTAGTAAGGCGCCAACCTTGCAAAATTCCCTATTTCCACCCCCACCCCCCGCCCCGGGCTCCTTTAGACGCGCAGCAAACCCTTCGCCTCAGTGTCTTCCCCCCCCCCCCCCCGCCCCGCTGAGGCGGCTCCCCTCAGCCGCCGCCGGCCCGGCCCCCGGCTCCTCCCCTCCCTTCCCACCGCCCCAAGCCCGCTCCCCTCCCTCCCCTTCCCGGCCGGGGGACGCCCGCCGGTCCCGCTCAACAAGTTCCCCCCCCGCCGCCGCGGCGGGGACCCGGCTGAGAGGACACCCCCCCTCCACACACACACACACACACACTGAGGGCGAGCTCCCTCCCTCCCTCCTTCCTTCCTTCCTTCCCTCCTTCCCCCCCGAACCGGGCGCCGCAGCCGATGAGGGCAGCGGGGGAACGTGAGGCGGCGGCGGCGGCGGCTGCCTCTAGCGAGCGGTCGGGCGGCCGCAGCTGAGGGAAGAAGAGCGGCGGTGTGGCGGGCAGCGGCAGATGAGCGACCGGCGCGGACCTTCTGAGGGCCAAAAGCCAGCTCGCCCCGGCGGAGGGAGGGAGGGAGATGCCCGGCGAAGGGAACGCACAGACCGCCACTTCGGTTTAAGGAAGCCTAAGGTAAGCCCGGCGTTGGCGGCAGAGCCGGAACGTTTTGCACCCCCCCCCCCCCCACCCGCCTCAGCTCGCCCCGCGCGGTCGCGGAGGGGCTGCCTGGCCGCCTCCGTTGAGCGAGGACTCCTAAAAAAAAAAAAATTCCTGCGTTTTTCCTGGCGAAAACTTCGTGGGGATGAGCGTAGGGCAGCGCGCTGGGCGCCAGCGGGAGCGTTATGCAATAGTGTAGCTGCCTGCCTGGGAACGGCGATTGCGTTCAATAACTTTCATGACAGATAAGGAGAGCGGATCGCTCTCCGCGTCCAAACCGCTACTTTCTTCTAGAAAAATACCAGCGCTGCTTCTAAGGCCACCTTTCTGATGCTACCTGGTGGGGGAGAGGTGTTAGCTGGAGGATTTTTGGAAGATGCACAAAGTGCTTTAGTTTTTCACATGATCGATGGCGAGGAACTACCGCTGCTTATTAACTTCGGTGCTGGGAAGTCCAATCGCAGTCCTAATGAAGCGTCCGTACACCATGGCAAGCGAAGACATTGGACGCGTTCAGCCCGTCACTTGCAGTATAGCACTTCATTAAAACCCAAACAAAACCAAAAATCCCCGTCGGGGGCTGAGGCTGCTGCTGTTCTGTGAACTGTCATTACCGAGAAGCAGCGGTTCTCCCGATTTAATACACCGGTGCACCCCCCGAGTCCCCCATCACCATCATCAAACGCATTTAAATCGGAGATGCCGTGAAAACGCAGTAGGCAAATGGGACAAAAGGTAGCGTGGATCCAGCACCAAAGTCACAGTCCTGGACCTTGAATCTTACAAGGCAGCCAAAGCTTCCCACTTTGCATTTCCATCTTGCCTTCCTATCGCTAGTAAAAAAATCCTCTCCTGTGACCTCAATGCCTCTACTTAATGCCGTGTTTACCCAGAGTTACAGCAGCGAGAGGGATGCAGGACTGCAGTTAGCTCGGATCTGTTTGGGGGAGGCAGGGGGGGGGGGCGGCAAGCCCGAGCAAAATAGGGACATCTTGTCATGTTGAAAGCACAGAATATGTTCTCTTGCTTATGTCACCAGCTCCCAAGGGGCCTGTCCCAAAGGAACTGTGCCCCCCGCTCTGCCACGAGTCAGAATAGGTAATAGAGCAGTTTCGTTTGACCTTGTATGTCTAAGCAGCTAAAATCCCGCACGAACATCACGGAGGAAAATTTAACTCATTAGGCTCTATGGTGGGGAAGTTTGGAAAGACCTGGTCTTCCAGCCTCTGAGAATTGGTATTTTTCTGCTGAATGCTGGAAAGGGGCAACAAAAGACAAAACAGTAACAGGTCACGTCTAATATAAACTGGGAATTTATTCCCCCTGCTTAAGTGTTCCATCGTGATTACTGCTCATATTTACAGTGGTGTCAGGAATGCTGCATGTATCAAGGTTAAAATCTAGCTGCTAGATGAAACTACTAGCTAAAAATACCCAAACTAAACAAAAAAAACCAAACAAAACAAACCATACGACATGTAACTGTCCTAGCCATCTACTCAGAATAATTCAATATAAAATTTCAAGCAAACATACCTATAGTAAAAATATGCCAAGCATGGAGAGTAACGTATTTCCTTACTTTTGGTGTGAAGCCTATTGGTGTTCTACCAGTCTGCTCATGCCTGCCTTTCTTTACTACAATAATACTGTTCTTTTCAAGTACAAATAACAGTTCTAAGTTAAAAGCTGGATTTATTTTTTTTCTAGCATTACAAATGCATACGAGCAGCTCAGATGAAAATATCTCGGTGCTCAGATGTAACTTATTTATCATGTGGAGGTTTATATTCCTCTATACAGTGATGGCATACAGTCATTGATTTCAATAGAAATGCATAATGTATATTGCTAATCCAAATACTCATACTGAACAGTTGTAAAATAAAATTACTGCCACAGAGTTTAAGGTGCTGTTGCATTTAAAAGATACTGCCTTCATAGAATGAGCTCACTGGGGAAGGCTGATACTAAATAAGCTTTTTTTTTTTTTTTTTTTTTTTTGGTAAGGACATCATGATGCCCTTGATGAAAAATGTGTGTTCTTTAGGACTCCGTAATTATTAACCATGTATATTTTTAACAAGATGCTCAAAATAATTCTAATCTTGAATGAAATCAGTGCCTTACCCCCAGACTGACACATAAAAAACCAGCTGGGCAACAGCACCACAAAAGAAAGTATTAGTTACTTATCAAGAGGGACAGCACTTAACATTCAATGCACCCTTCTACTGATTAAGCTGACAAACAAGTAGCTCAAGATCATCTCTGCATTTTTTTTCCCCAGTTAACTATTTCACTGACAGAAGCATTTCTGCAGGAGAGATGCAGAGCACATATAATTAATTCAGAGGAAAAAAGAAAAAAAAAAAAGAGTAGCCAAGTTCAATGGAGATTAACATATAGAAGGAAAATACGGCTAAGAAGCCCAAGAGCCTGCCCAAGAGCCAAATGACAGAGCGTGCGTTGTCTTCCTGACATGCACTACCCGGGACCGAACACTATTGGTCACCACAACACTCCGCTGCGTTACTTGGAAATCCAAACTCAACAACAGATTGTACAAATGACAGTGAGATATGAACACCGATGTTTTGTTTATCCTATCCTGGGGAATTTAAAAGCAAGCTTCGCAACACCAGTCCTTTGCAGTGACCGATGTGGTACTGAAAGCCAGGGAAGCCTATTAGCTTCCCAGAAATCTGTGCTAAAATGTAAGGATACCTCCACAAAGCTATTGAGCTGTGGTATCTCAAGGCAGTTCCTTATCCAACCATAGTCATCTTGGACAGGGGAGGACTGAAGATGTGTAGTCACATAATTCATGCATACTTGAGGAAATTACAGTCAATCTAGAATATTTGAGAACATAAAAAAATTCACATGCTTGTTTAAACTAGCTATTAAAAAGGTCTTATATTCTGCTTTATGACAGCCACTACTTAAAGAACTGTTGAAAATTTGTGCAAGGTATTAAAAAACATGTAAGCAACGAATCTATTCTATAGCACAATACTCCCTTATATTTTTATTAATCAGTTTGCAGATTAAATAGGCTTTAAGGAAAAGCAATCTCGAGCATATTTTAAGGTGGGGGGGGGACACACACCAAACAAAAAATCCTCAGAGTGGTGAATTGAGCAGGAGTTCCACATTTAGCCTTCTGAAAATTAGTGCTTGATTTTATCCTGCTTAGAAAATACTGTATAACCTATGAACAGGCACAGGTACGACTCACTAGGTACTGACATTCAATTTTAAATTATTACTGACCACACAGAATGTGATCAGAGTATTTTCTTATTTTACTGGCACATCCCCACTTTGAAGTCCATTTAATACAATTGTACTACATTCAGACAGAAAACAGCCTCTCTGCTGGTCCCTTAATACTCTCAAAAATAGTTCAACTTGTTTATACATCTGCACAGCACAGTGTCATGGTGATCGGTACCTTAAAACTCACCTGCTTTCCAGTTGTACGTAGGAGCACAAGTCTCATAGGCAAAGATAATTGATTGTAAAAACAACAATTCAGTGATCAAACAGCAACTCTTGGTGTCCTCCTCTTTGCCTGTTTTTTCCTTTCAGTGGCAGAAAAACACCAGGCCTGATTTGACTCCAGTAGTAGTTTTTTTCCAGCCAAATCCACTGATATCAATACAGAGGAGTGTAGAAGAATAAGGGCCATTTTCACAGTCTGAATTAAACAGAGATGGATTTAAAAGCCTTGGGACTGAAGGCCTCCAAGTCCTATGATATTTGGGTGCAGATCTGAACTTCTTAATCTATCATTACGAGAGGAGATTTTTGTCGTTGCGGGGAAGTGCTGGAGCTCTACCACATGTCAGATTCCCTAGTACATCGCTGGTCATTTGACCTCAGACTCAGCCCGTATGAAAAAAGTATTAAACATCTCACAAAAGCTATGTAGTTACAGCCAAATATATCTGAGGCTGCAGCAACTAAAAAAGACAGACTGGATTAGTCATTTGTAACCAGTAAAATCCTTGCCCACAATGTGCTCATGTACATGTTACAAATTCAACTGTATGGCTAAGTGCAGCCAAATTACATGGAAATTGCTAATATTTGAAATCAGACCTTAGTATTAGTTTTCAACACAAGAAACTACAACTAGTAAAATAAAAATAACATTTGAATACAAGAAGCAAAACAAACCAAAGTATTCGCCCATAGTCCAGTACTTAATGTTCAGGAGAGCAGAATGGAGTAATCAGCCAGCAACATACAAAAAGGAACATTTCACTAGAGGACTACAACAGTCTTAGATAAACCGTTCACTGCACTGGCTTTTCCTGCAGGAACGCTACCAGTTTGGTTTCTAAATTCCTCATCTACCACCACAGTTTCATTAAACAGGCTAAAAATGCAGCTATACGGTAGACCAAAGAACATGTAAGCACATGGCTTTTGCACCTGATTTAACAAGATCTGCAGAAACAGCATATGGCGTGGCATGCTGACTTCTTAACAGCTAACGAGCGTTGTGGAAGCCCTCTGCAAACTTTTTTTCTATAGGTGCTGTCAGCTTCAGCTCTGTGGTCCTTTTTCAGCATCAGTTTTTTGTGCTGAAGAATGCTTTCTCCCATATTGATTTCTACTTGGGCACCCTGCTCCTTTGGATGCAAAGCTGAAGTCTTCTGCCCATCTCCAGAGAGACCATTAACTTTTTTTTTAGCAGTCTACACCATCCAAAGACTTTTTCCTCTAACTGGATTTACTTTTACTTCCATTTTACCTGGTACAGGAATTCCTTATTATTTGTACTGAAATAATACTGGAAAAATCTCAACCTTAACTCATGACATCCATGGGTAAGAGAAGCAAGTGGTTTGTGTCATTTTTGCCTGTCCACAGTTGCTATAGCATGCCTGTAAATAAAACCCGCGTAGTTACAAAATTACAACCATTTAAAAACAAAAGCAAAGGAAGATCACTCCATATGGTCTGAGTGAGGAGAAAGTGTCAAAAGCTAACACAGAAGGATTTACCTGTTTTATGCTCTTCCCCAACTTTTCTGCTTGTTTTATGCCTGCCCTTCCTCACCTCTTCATTTTCTTTTAACCTCCAGAAAAAATGCAGGTACCTAGTCAGTAATTCAGTCATACAAGAGGCAGTCCTATGAAACAAGTCATAGCCATAGCACTTAAAGCTGTAAAACCTTTGCTGTACAGCTAAAATCATCCAGCACAATTTCCAATTAGTTAAAAATTGTCATTTTGTATTTAGCCCTCCTTTGAGCAGAATTACGAGACCTATACAACTTAAATACTTCCATCCCACTTCCACAGTGACGTAATCACAGGACTAAGAAGTCTTGTTAAATCTCAGTGAGATAAAGCAAAATACAGGTATGACAGCCCACCACTGTGGCTACAGAGTGGAAGGATATATCCCAAACTATCTTTAAACCTGGTAGTTTGGGTGTCACTCGTACCCCGGTTTAACCACAGCAAGCCTGCTTTCAGCATCCTGGAAAAATCACAGCAGCCAGTGCTCATGCCAGAGTTGTGATATTGTTGCTCAGTGAGGTCAAAGCTGATGCAAGTTTTACGGCCCAACCATGGTGTAAATGACTTAAAAACTGAAACAGAGGCTCTGTGATGCTCAGTACAAAACCACTTAAGCAGGTGTGTAAATTTGGGACTGTATTTTAAAGTTAGTAGCATGAAAAGTAGTTTTGGTCTGGTTAGTTACTTTCTGCCCTCCTTGGGAGAAGAAGGAAGAAGAGACAATTCAGTGAAATCACCAATGTTTGTGTATTTATATATGAATAAGAAAAAAAAAAATCTACAACAAGCCAAATCTCTCCTTCAAATCATTAGTAATTGGTTGTTCACACCCATTTTGTTATTATATTCATTATTCTCTTCTGCAAAAACAGAAATGAATGAGAAGATAACCACAAGTAAAGAAATTTAACTTGTGGATCAGGTTAATACATTTTTGTGTATCAAGGCCATCGGCAAATAAAACACAGCAATATCTCTAAGGAGCTGACAAAGAGGCAGATAAAACATCCCAATGCTGAAGAGAGTTATTCAGCAGAAATTATGCTTGAACTGCCTGGTAACACCGATAACACTGATCCATTCTGTAGACTAAGCCTAAGTTGCTGAGATAAATCTGTGTATTTTAGGTAGTCCTAGCTGAGCAAGTTGGTGAGACTAATGTGTTAAATTCTTGCATTCACACTTTGTGATAGTATAAAAACACACAAAGCCACAATAAACGTGATGCAAATTATCTGTCTAGTAGACAGTTCTGGTGCCTAGAGTGTTATCAGGCAATTCTGATTAATAACAGGGGAGTTCTCAGCCAGGATCCTGCAGCTTCAGACCAGCAGAGTATATAACTCGAACAGACAAAAAGGGTATATGAATATTCTTAAGAGGATCTCTAATTATTACTTTAATACACTTCCTAATCATCCATATCACAAATAGTCCATCCTAAAACACCATCACCAGAATGTATGAATCTTACCCCACATTGCCTCAGGTCCACAAAACCTGGAAGCAATTTATTCAATGTCTCCACACCATCTTTGCACACTCTCATGGCTTCCCTCCTCATTCTCCACACAGTTCTTCCCACCTTGAACCAAAAACATTTTCCCTGGTGACCAGGAATGAGCCGTTTGCACGGGTGCTACCCATCAACTCCAACTCTTCTCCCACAGTCCTCACGTTTGATGACAACTTGAGACTTTGGGAGTTGAGATTTGGAGCATTGGCACCAATGTTCAAATTTAAGATAACTTTCCCTCACATCAGAGTTTGGCTTTTCCTTCAAAAGCATCTTAGAACCAGCTTCTATGAAAGAAGTTTTGCAACATTAGGAACTATTATTCACTTGCAGTACAGCAATTCAAGCAAAGCTTTTTGCTCTATTAATAACACTCTTTTTTGGGTAACTAATGCTCATTTTTGTACAAGCCTTTGCTATAGCAGAAGTCAAACTGATTTGTGCACTACTCTTGTCTTTCACCAACATCAGCATGCTGAGGTCTAACTGTACATTGGTAATTTACAATTACAGCAGAGCCAGAGCCAGAACCAGAACCTGCTTGAAACCAGAAACTGTTCACAAATGTGCTCCTCAAGAAGGTGAAAATTACACAGCCTTTATTTCCTGGTGACCGCTGACAGCACACTGGAGTGCAAATACAAATCTGCTAGACTGGTATTATTCACCAGTTAATATCCTGCTAATGATGTCAGGTTTTAGACCTAAATTACCCAGCTGCCTTGTTTAGCACCACTTCACACCCTCCCAAGGCTCGGCTGCATGTAATCCTAATCCAAGCAGAAAGAGCTGACAATGTTCTGATGCCTTACAACCACTGACCCCAGGAAAGTCATTCCTATCTGTCATCCCCCATTTGTAGTAAACTCTACCACAGACTACAAAACACATTCTCCATATGGTGAGATTATTTGGGTTCCCAGGGGAACGGACTGATCTGCGGACGTTGCGTTGCACCCAGGCACACTGCGGTGCCCTTCCATTACCTGCACAGCAAAACTGAAGATGCAAGACCGAAGCATGGAGTTGGAACGCGCTTATCTTATTTTTCCTCCTTACCCGACCAAACATTTGAAAAGCTACAATGAAAAAGAAAATAAACTGCAGTTGATGTAGACGGTTGCAGCCTGGACATGTTCTCAGTCCCTAGCACCCAGATCACTCTCCGAAGGTCTGACAGTTCTGCAAACCTGTTGGCCGAAGCTAAAGAATAGAACTGCTTTTTTTCCTGTCATTTGGTGGTTGTTTTTTTTCTTGAACAGCCACAAAAACTATTAATGTTTACTAAGAACAATTAAAAGTTAGTATTGAACAATAATGCAGATAAGGAACTGTCTTTAAGCTCTTGTTTTTAACAGCTTGCTATTTAAATTATTTAACAGAGAGTCCCATAAAAATGAAAAAGCCTTCCAGTGAAAGTACGCTGGCTTTTGGACTCCTGGAAGACAGTACAGTATAAGCAGAACTATTTGTGATTCTCCTAGCAACACATCCTCAGCAGCATCCTTACACTGCAAGTACCAGCTGTAACACTGACAAAGAGTTGCACAGATTTACATGGCAAAATAATGCTAATAAACCTTTACTCAGATTTTCATAGTAGTAATAGCTGCATAGCACAGTAAGAAATATAAGCATAATTCTTTTAATAGTAATGTTCTTTTTTCCAGTACACTAAATCCTAGCAAATGTTTGACATTGTAACAACACTGAATTGACAGGGAATATCTTTTGACACTGCATTTGTTCCAATATGAACTCGGACCACAAGGGTCTGTATTGTTTTTAATGCAAGTGCATTTTATCATGTTGAATGGATTCCTTTTAATTTTATGCATGTAACAACATAGGAAGCAACAAAGCTTAAGTATTATTAAAATTTGTGTTCAGAACACGTAGAAGACATGTCAAAATTATAGAAAATAGCATATACCGGCTTGTGCATTCAGGGAAATTGTTTTGTAAGGAAAATTTTAAATTGTTTATCTTACCGTAGATTCCTGTTTTATCTAAAATTCTACAGGCTTATTAAATCATACATTTTATTTGTTGCCACTTAGTTCTAAAGCTAAAGCTCACAAGAGCATTTAAAGGCACTTATTCTCTATCTCCGCCATTAGCTAGGATATGATTTTATACATCATTCTTACAGAGCCTACCAATGGATAGGAGAAAAAAAAAAAAAAAAAGACAAATCAAATGCCATATGATCATATTTATTCCAAAGGAAGACTTTCAAGGCAATTACGAATCGATCATATGTCATCACTGAAACTAGATGATCGATAGATCAATTTTTTGAAATTGTACTAAGAACCATCACAACTCTACCAAACATTTGTAGTTTACAGTGCAATGCATTATTTCTAAATAATGCATCCCAAAGCTGGTTTTTGCAGGAGAATGTAACTGAAAAATAAAGCATCAGTCTAAGATAGAAGACTTCAGTCTGTGGAACCTCTTAATTATTTTCAGTGAAAATATAACTCCCCCTTCCCAAACTGTAATTTTGCTAGGGAGCATATAGGAGCTTTCTTTTCTGGTATTCACAGCAGTGACGTAGGTGAGAAATTTCCAAGCATCTCCAGACCATAGGCTGAAAAGCACCGATTTGGTGCTACCAGGCAAATGGTAGTAATGCTCTGTAATTCATCGAAGTGGTGCAAACTTCTCAAAACAGGAAGATTATAAGGCTAGGGCAATTCACTGTCTACTTGATAAAATACAGAATACATAAATGCAGCAATAAAAATGAATTTAGTATTGAGCAATAAATACGGAAGTTCAAGAGAGAAAAAAGTTAATTACCTAAGGGTTTCAAAACAGATTTTAAAAAAAAAATACTAGTTTAACATTTAGCAGCACTACTAACTCTATAATTCTACATGAATAAGTCCAATAAAAGGACAACAGACTGGTCTACCACATGAGTTTTGTATGTCAACAGATACATTGGTGGGTTTCCTAATAATAGTCATCAGTACATTTTACACCACAAAAACTGGGCATACCTGCACCCTTGAATTTATCCAGAAGTCAAATTTTATCCTCATGCTTGTGTATTAAAACTCGATAAAAAATTTGTAACAAACAGGAGAAGTTTCTGCAAACAACTAATAATTACTAACTGGCTAAGATCATATTTTCCAACATTTTTATCAGCACAATTTTATCTACTGGACATTGCTTACTAATATTTAGGATACTACTGTATGATTTTCAAGTTTGTATCATAACAACATGGTCAGTTAATCTAACAGTTGGCTTCCTTTTAAAAGGCTGAAAATACTCCTAAACTAATGAAGTCAAAGTGCCTGAAAGTTGAAGAAATAACATGATATTAGAAGCAGTCTATTCAGCTCAAAATTAAGAAAAACATTTACATTACATGTAAAATATGCTCAGGTTGCTATCACTGGTTTACACGATGGTATATTTAGAATTAACATAGAATAGGCTTCTATGTTGTATTTGTTTATATGATTTAAATCAAAGTTTCTTTAAATTGCCTATTTTTATGGCAGAAGTGTATTATATTCTACGTATACACTTACAAGACGACTTACAGACACCAAATAGTTTTTGAAAACCAAATATGCATTATTAAATTTTACGATAATATTTAGACATCTAAAAATGACATACAAGGCAGCAGGGATTTCTCATGAGGAAGTATAGCCTCGATATATTCAGAAGCCTAAAGATGTTGCAGATCACTAATAAGCCTGCCTTTATATGGTTAGGCCCAGTTATTTGCAATCCCTTACATTATTCTTCCTTTAAGCTATCACATACGTGCACAAAAAAACCCTGTGTGCTCTTAATATGTGCACAGAATTTTACAGCCATATCTCTAAAGCCTTCATGTGGTCTGAAAATACAGAGACTGAAATCTGTGCCTTTCATCTGCATTTGGAGCTTGGAAAGTTTAACTCCACTCTGCTTATCAACACATTTAGTCTTTGAGTATACTTCTGTATCATAAAACTGACAGAAATAAAATTTACATTGTAAGGTAAGCTAAAAGTCTCCTTTTCCTTCATTAACAAATCAGTCTGGAAATTCAACACTATAATTCACCTTATAGTGCAGTGACTTTGCAGAGTTTCGGATTAAGAGTAGTGGCCCTGCAAAGATTTACTTACGTACCTAAGCTTTACCTGCTGACACAGACTTGAACGGGACTGCTGGGAACCCACTGCTCCTCGTAATTGAGGCGTGAATCATATAAAATAGGTCTCCTTCCTAGAAATGCCCATTGCATTGCTGAACTGAGGGGACGAAATCTGGACAGCATCAATAAATGGAGAACTGAAAGGGAAGGATTTATTTAATTGACTATAACATGCTGTGGGGAACCTAAAATAATAAAGGTGGTGGTTTCCATAACTTACCCTGAAGATTTTATACTAACTTAAGGCTTCTCCGTGCATCACTTTTTTAATAGTTTATTTCCATATTCAAACATAAGGGAACACTGCTTAAGGGTAATCAGCTGGAAGTTTATAAACAAATCAAGGCTAAAAACTGAAAAATAAGCTGTGCGATTACTTAAATATTTAGCTTAGCAAATCATCTCATGCAATCAGGGTTTGTTTAGAGTAACTACAGACAAAAAGTTTAAATCTATTATCTGTATTTAATTGGCATCTGCGACTAAAATTCAAATTCACAGCCTTTATTAGCCCCCTGACAGAGTAAGCCATAAACTCTGCAGTACTCATGCAAACAAAGAAACTCCATCTCAGTAGTTTTCTAAAGTATCCAAAAATCCTGCAGCTTCTCTGGTATTTAACAGCCGTGCATTTTATGTATGCCAGCCCTGCCTTGTGTTCCAGAAAACACTACTGAGCTGAGTAATGGGCAGCAGAATTACAGATAAGTAGTGCAGGGAAAGAAAAACACATTACGACGAGATTTCCTTTTACAGTCTCCCAGCCGTCGCGGGCTGTGCCCATGGCATGCTCCCATTCCCCAGGAAATCAGTATGAATGTTGGCACGAACTTCAGTGGGACGAGGGCAGCCCTCTACCACAGTCTCGTCTCAAGTACAGGTTGAACAATTAAGCAGGGCCTCCCAGGAGACGACGACATAAATGCTAGAGCCCAAGTAAGGCAAAATTGGAGTCAAAACCTTGTCCAAAACAAAAACTGAAACAAACCAAAAAAGTATTATATAAACTCTCCCATATTAAATATTTAACTCACAATCAACTGTTTGCTCAGCCATTCTTTTATCAAATGTGCACATATAGGTCTCCTTGGAGACACGGAGATCCCAGTAAAGCTTAAAAAAGATCTAGTTCTTTTGGTTGTTGTCATTCTTAATCACAGATATCTATAAAATTATTAGACCAAGCTACTAGTGGGAATAGAAAACTCTAGATTAGCTATATCAATCAGGCCTGTGCAACTGGGAAGGAAGACAAGCAATTTTTGAAGAATCAATTTATTGGCTATTAAAGACATGCTTAAAATTAACTGCATCACAGAATATAGTACGCCATTTATCTATTTCTATTCTGTAGAATATTGCCAGACTTCTAGTTTCATCTGGGTTATGGACTCCATTAATTCCATCTGTTAAGTCATTCCAAACAGACCCAGAGATCCTGCAGCCCCAAAGATTATGGGATTAAATTGGTATCTAAAATAATCTGAAAATCGAGATGGGTCAGAGGTACACTAATAAAATATCAAGCCAATACTTTAAAATAATTTGTATGTTAGTGGAGCCTACTGTTGAAGAACCGAGTGCCAGAAAACTCAACTTTGACAGCTCCGAGGTATCCTAAGAAAAGTTTGTAGTAAGTGACTTTCAGATCTGACAACCAATTTTTGTAAGCCTCTCTCATGGGTAAAAATGTGTGCCCTCTTTTCAGACGTAATTACTGAGTCTTTCCCATCTTTGTAAATGCAGCATTTCCTATTTACTACAATTTCTTAGTAGTGCATGAACTCACATTAGCAGATCTTAAAACTAATGGATATAATGGCTGTTGTGTTACTGCATTTAGTTTTTTGGAAAACTCATTAATTTACCAGACCATTATGGAAGATTTGCTTCCAGTAGTTCTACATTAATAAAAGTGCAGGTTTTGGTTTTGACAGCAGTTTTTACAACGTTATTTTAGTTGTCTCTAAAGCTAACGTCTGTCCGATTGCAGGCTAATGGGTGAGGTTTGTATCTTATACAGCACTTCATTCTTTGCTAAAGCATTCCAAAATTCCACCCCTAGATAGACAGACGGATGGATGGATGTTTGCATTTCCTACCATCACCATCTTTGGAAGCTGTGAACCAGTGCGCTCTGTATATGCAGAATGTCTCTCAAATAAAGGCATAAGTTCACTCAGCAAACATTACTATAATTAAAAGACAGCCCAAAACCGCCAGTACAGGATACTAATATTGCCCACAAGCACAACTGACTCCTTATTTAGGGTTTCAACTGGAACAAAAAATTCTTGTCATTCATATGTAGTTAATTTATTTCCACACACACACAAAAATTTGTCTATATTTGTACATCATGTAGTAAAGGCATAGGGATAACTTATCTTAGCGCCCAGTAGGGCACAAAGTACAAAAGATCACTCTGCCACCCTGCTCCGCTTCAGTTTTATCTTCTGGCTTCCCTCTAGCATTTCCATTTTATAATCTCTTTTCCCCAAAAAGAGGGGCTAGGTCACCCTGGTATCGGACACTAGGCTTGTATATACATACCTAGTTTATAGACTAGTTATCTAGCGATCTCAGATTCCATTATTTGAACATTTTTGTCCTGAATCTTTAGTCTTTTTGCTTTCTTCTGCAGACTTGCTGCTACATCACACAGATTCAGATAGAAACTTCCCCTTCTGAAATAACTGCTGCTCCCTCACTGCTACCTGAACCTAACAAGTTAGATAAAAAAAAAGCAAACTAGATGGATTCTAGAATATTTCAGTTACTTGTTTGCACATTACTTGGACCAGGGAAGTAAAACATGGAAAAAAAACAAAACCAAAAACGTAATGACACATTTGCGTGGGATTTTTTGAATGCAATTTGATAACCCAGAAGTCCAACCTGGCCGTATACAGATTGTCTGCCGTGCACATTTGTGTGTTTTAATAACTTCTGGGAAGTGTTATTATTACTTTTAGAAAAGCATAAATATTCAATATGCCACTGAAAATAATTTCTCCATTAAGTTTTCTTAAATTAAAACTAAATACAGACTAGTCATAAGGATTCACTCACTTGTGCCACTGAGTTGACTTTATAAAACATACACACTACTGTGGCACTTAACTCTTGAAGAGTCCCCCATTTTTTATTTAATAGACCAAAGAATTTAATTACAAATGTATTTCAAATACCACACCTGAAAGTCCCTTTACTCATTTTACATTGTACTCTGAGTCCCTCAGAGAGTACATCGGTGTTAAAATAGGAAATAGATACATACAGAATACTTGGGTTAAGTGGGAATTTGCTAATTCAGTAAACCTCAGTATTAGGGAGAAATTTGTGCTATAAGAGAGTAAAAATGACAACTTCAAATGAGGTGTAAAAATGAGGTCTTAACTATCCAGTTACTACAGATCCCATATGATCTGTACGATAGAGCTGTTCGGTTTTTCTTGCTATGTGCTGTGTTAAGCAGTTGGCATCTTTTCATCCTTAAGGAGGTGCTTATATTTCAATTGCAGATTAAGTAATTTCTGTGAATCATCACAGGTTTTTTGTGGCGTTGGTTTTTTGGGGTTTTTTTTAGTGCTTCAGGATCCTTTGGGATAAGAACCTTTATTATAAAGGCATATTACTGCTTCTAGTAAAGGATGGGTTGTTTTGCATTTGAAGCAAAACCTTAATTGATGCACTGCTGACTTCTTCCACAAACTTCAATAGTTCATAGATTTTATGCATACAGCAGTACCAACCAGTTGCTGATAGTAATATATATCCAGGTTTTCTGTTTAGCTATTAGGTAATTTTTTAAAAAAATCCAAATAGTGACACCTCTAATGACCAATTAATTTCTGGCAAAAATGCAGAGTACATTACACAGAAAAAACGTGTTTTGTAAGCAAGCATGCTGTAAAAAATAATGCCAGTTTGACACTTCTTGCTACTAAACATTTGCATTAGAGGAGTATTAAGGGTGGTCGGTGCTCTAGACTTTTCTTTATTTGTACAAAGACACTTGTTTTTCATTTTCCCTGTACTCTCTATTAGCTATCAAGTAAATTCAGATGACTCCCTTCCTGAGAGCCCATATTCCCTTGGAGTGAAGTCCGAGTGCTGAGCTAGCACTCCCGGCTGCGCCTGTCCTCTGAAAAGGGGGCCGGAAAAAACTTCCAGTGCCACGAAAACCGGGTTGAACCCCGCTCCTCTCTGAGGAGCGGGCCTTAATTCGAAATAAAAAGCACAATTTTCTAGCAAGACACCAAAGTCTAATATGAAGGACTATGATTTATGGGAATCGAGCAAAAAGGTCGCGAGTGGGGACAGTTTCAGTGAAAGCACAGGAAGTTAGTGCAAATATTGCAAACGTGGGGGGAGAAGTACCATTTCTGTTGTAACGTGAGGCTTTTGGAACTGTTTTTGAATGCAGGCATCATGGTGAGTAAGGAGCCCGGCAAATGCTTACTCACCACCTCGGAAAGCGAAGTTGAGCCAGCGGCTTCACTTGCGTTGGAGATGAAATACGCACTGGATCCCAACCGGCAGATTAAGAAACGAAACAAAGCCCTCCAGGTGAGATTTAAAGATATCTGCGAGGCCCAGAACGAGCAGAGGGACAAACAGCTGTCCACCACCCAGGATCCCGACAAGAGAGAAGCCAAGCCCATTTCCTACAAAACAGCTTATCGCAAGTACATGACCGTGCCTGCCCGGAGGTCAATACCCAACGTCACCAAGAGCACAGGAGTTCAGACTTCACCCGATCTTAAAAAGTGTTACCAGACCTTTCCTCTGGACCGGAAAAAAGGGAATATTCTTAAAAGCGCCTCGACCGTCGACACCTTTAAGGGTCAGAACAACGGGTTTCTCATAGACGTTAAGGACAAAGACGGCGGGAGCTCAGGGGAGGCCGTTCAGTGGAGCAAGAAGGCCGGCAGCCTGCAGACGGCAGAGTTCGTTTCCCACGTCAACGAGCGCGCCAACGCGGGATCTCACGACGACGGGGCCGAGGCCTGGAAAAGCAGCGATTTGCACAGCTCTCCCAAAGAGCCGCCTCCTCCTCCTCTCCCAAACTCGTCCGACCCCGCTTTGGAGCGGCCCGCCGCTGCCGACCGGCCGCCCGGCCGAGGGAGACAGGCGGCGGGGCGGCCGGGGAGCGAGGAGGCCGCCCAGCCCCTCCACGGGAGGGTCTTCAAGACTGAAGTGGCCACCGTTTATTTACCGGCGGTCGGTTCGAACGCCTCGCAGCCCGACCTGCCGAACCTCGCGGCCGAGACCGACTGGTCACCGTGCCCGACAGCTGAGGAGGACAAAAAGAGGACCGTGCACCTGAACGGGGTTCAGCCCCAGGCGGGAGATGCTCGGTCCTGCTCGTCGCGGGCGCAGTGCCAAGCCACCGAATGTAACGAACAGACCCTTCAGATAAACGTTTCGCCTATGGAGGAGAACCAGCCTTGCCAGACGGCCGTCGCGGTGAGCGAGGAATGCCAACAAATCGTGCCTCACACGGAAGTTGTGGACTTGAAAGCGCAGCTTCAGATGATGGAAAATTTGATCAGCTCTAGTCAGGAAACCATAAAAGTGTTGTTGGGTGTTATACAGGAGCTAGAGAAAGGAGAAGCTCACAGAGAAGGGTGAGTAGAAGCTTTTTGCATGAGTATAAGCTGTTTTAAATGCCTTTTCTAACAACTCCTGCCCTTGAATTTGCTAACGTAAACTTGCACCCGCTGCCGCACGTTCCCCCGCAGCACACCAAGACGTTAGACCTGGCGCTTCTCACGCGGACCAAGTTTTGCTGCTTCAGAGGCGAGTCCTAGGGAAACCTGCCAGCGGTATTCGCAGATCTGGTATCTGCTTGTCCTAGGATGTTATTAAGGAGTTATTTAACGAAGGGCCTGTAATATCTCTTCTTGTACCTTTCCTAACGAGCGCAGAACAAGCTGCTCTCCAAACAGGATTAGCAAGGATGCCTTCACATCAGCAACTTGTAATAACTGTAATACCTCACACAGCATGAAAAGCAGCAGAAAAACCTTAATTCTGTAAGAGACTTACCTTTTTAAGATTAAGGGATATTATTACAACTCTTAATATAATTCCATTAATGGCATATGAATCTTGTCTTTTTTACTTTCACCTTCTGAATTTTTAACGATATTTCTTTCAGAAGGAAATTAAATGAAAACTTTGAATATCTAAGTCTTCTTTACAGCATTCACACTACTGTACACATGAAAAACTCAAGCAGAAAGAAAACAAAACTCTGTTTATCCCTAACGTGCATTACTTAATTCAACCTAGAGGTCATTACAAGTAATAGTTACAACCTTTAGTCTTTACCTAGACAGTTCAGCCCGTCTCTTATATTACCTTAACAAGCACTTTGCAGACTTACTTGCCTTAGTTCGCTAATCTTTATTCAAAGAACGCACCTCAAAATGTATATGCGCTGTTTGTATGTTTTCAAATACTTCTGTAATTAAATGATAATTTGTCAGAAGAAATCTGGATTTTAAAAGTAGGAACCAGTAACTCGTGTTACTTGAAGCAGCACATGTTTTCATTTGAGTCAAAAAGGTACATCTTAAGATTTGTAATTCAACTCTTTCTCTAGGAATGTAGAAATCATCTTGTTAATCCTAAAAATTCAAAATTATTTTCATTAAAAAAGCATCTTAGCTGTTGGTCAATGCTGTCAACAGAGCCTTAGCACTTTTAGTTTATTTTACAGCTGGTTGTAGTATTATTAGAATACCTTGTCAGATCCTGGATCTTCAGACTGGGAAGCTTCTTGATCTAGCCGAGAGCAACACAGTCTAACTGTTTTGGGGTTTTTTAAACTATTATTCAGGAAAACTATTCCTCTGACTTTCTTAACTTAGAGAAACTGCAAGAGAATTGGAAAGAAATGGCATGCTGCTTGTCAAATCACAAAATATAGAAAAATATTTCTTCATCGTAGCTCATCACCTGATCATCGAGAACCCTCTGTCTATGAACACACACACATCTACCCACAAAGTCATCTGCTATAAATATCAGTGCTTCCTCCATACGCTTACATATCAATTTTTAATCTTTTCTCAAAGATAGTAGAGCAAAAGGTACAGCAAGTACTTTCTTTTGTATTGCCCTCACATAAGCAGACCCATTTAATGTAGCCAACATTAGGACTGTATCCCTGCCCTCAGCACAAAAGAGGTCTTGCCCAAACTATCGATATTGCTCCTATCTTCAAAATAATCCTTCTGTAGCTGTCAACCTGACAAAGCTGTAGCCTGTATTAGCCCTAAAATAGTGGAACTCTCCATAAACCCCAGTACTTCAGAGTATCTCTACTGCCTCTTAAAACACACGGACTTGGGTATTAGAGTCTGCAAGACTACATTTATTTGACCGAAGAGCCTGTTTATTAGAACTCTTCTGTCCTCCTCCCGTAGGTTCCCCAGCAATGGTGAAATCACCACCTAAAGATACATCACACATTTTGAAATCTTTTCAAACATGTTGTGGCATGTGGAAGAGAGAATTAAAATTTTTTAATGATTTTTTGACATTCACTGTAACCAGTGGCAGTTACACCAGTGGTTGAGATTAATTATACAAATTGGAAACAAAGTAGCTACAAATTAAAGTGAGATTTCAGATAGGGGCGTTGGTTTAAACACAACGATATACAAAGGTGCTGCCTTAAAACCTACTGAGAGCAGAACACGGTTTCTACTTGGAGCCGCTTTCAGCTGCTCTTCCATATGCTCTAGACATGTCCCAAACATGCCCCCTCCCAGCTAGACATGAGGGATGTAGAGATGGGGAGGGAGGAAAGAAGAGCAATGCATACTTGCGTATTTTCTCCTGTTTTAGGAATTCTTGTATTCCAGATCCCTCTAATTATCTAGCACCTGGGCGATTTTAAAGGAGCCTGCACAAAGGAGTCCAGCATTATTCTTGGGACATTTCTGTTCTCCACTGATCACACTCCAGAGCTGAAAGAACACTCTGTTCCTGTGCAAAGCACCAACACATTATTAATATAAACCCTGTCTTTATCCCTGTTTCCCTCAAATTAGACAACTATTTCAATAATAGGTTGCCCCATCCTCTTACTAGAATAATTCTCTCCAATTGTTGCATTCATTTCTATAACATTTTTGCCACAGAGACCCACCACTGCGTACGCTAGCTAGTACATATCTTCTCAATTTTAGCACGTTTATCTTTTTTCCTTTTATAACCAGGTGTTGGGTCAGTTTATAATAAGAAATTAAAAGCAGTACTACTGGTACATGTCTGCTTATCGTAGCATATACGAGTCTTCCATCTGCTAAAACAGAAAACAATGTTTTGTGTTTATGGCACTCCCCTGGTTTTCTTATTTATATTAAATTCCTTACAATAACATACATCAAGAAACAAATACAAATAACACACTGCTGGTAAAAAAAAAACAAACAAAACAAACAAAAAAAAAAACAAAACACAAAAAAAACCCAAACACAACAAATCCACGGCTAAATCTCTTAATCAGATTTTTCTCCCTTCAAGAAAATCAGTGTTCTTTAAGTGCTGTTGTAGTGCCATGGGACTAGTGCTCAGTGGATTCATTTTCACTAATACGCTGTAGGTCTTGAACTGCTATTACTGCAATTCATCACTAAATGAGTCTATGCCAGCAAAATTGTATCAGCATCTCTGAAGATCGCAGTACCATCCTTTGGGTGAATATCATCTATGTATACTTTTCAAAATGTCAGTACTACATTATCTGCAATTAGCAACAGCATACAGCACTCAACTCTGCTGAAAAGAAAGGGAAAAAACACCGGAGGAGGAAGAGAAACACAGAGCAGCTCTAACACCTGACAGAGCCAAGGGCTCATGTCGTTCTGCCAAATCCGAGACTTTGAGGGTGCTGTGTACCCCTCTCTTCCTCTGACCTGGGAACAGGCCCCCTTTATTGGTCACAGAATGCAAAATTCAGGCCATCAGGAAACACAGCTCTTACCATCAGGCACTGCATAATTTTAATCCATTAAAACTATCTACATAACACCTGGTAGATTTGGGAATGGGGGTAGCAATCATTATCACTAGCATGTGACACCACCCCCCCCCCCAATATAAAAGGAAATTATTAAAATTGTATATTTCTTACGTGTATCATTACTTACTAAATCTTTAGCAAAATGGTAATTATACCTTACTATGCAGAAGCTTCTAAAAAAAAAAAAAAATTACATCACCGCAAAAGGCATTCAACAATGTTTGTGTTACGTCATGCATGAATAAAAGTAACAGAGCTACAGCTTCAATTAAGACTCCCAGCTCAAAGTTGAAAAAATGTTGAATATTACATGATGCAAGGTGTAGCTTTACAACTCAAGTTTTATGCTCCGAATGATGTTTGCTTTATCTTCTAGTAAACTATTAGCAATCTATATAAACTATAAACGTATCTGTCTGCATTCAGATACCGTGCATTCAGTTAAGCAAGGCAAATTCTGCTCTGTGTGGAGGCCAACAGGATTGAAAGCAAAATGCAAGTTACTAATTCCAAAACCCGGCTAACTAACACCTATGAAATACATAACAGAAGATGAATGGCTAATAAAAAATTACTTTGCTGCTGGAGAACACCGATGACCTGCCCTTTAAATACTTACTATGAAAAGTAAGGGTAATCTAAGCCCTTCTCATTATACAACAAATCAGCAATTTTAATAAACAAAGTACTCAATTTGCCATACAAAAATAAGTCACAGTATTTTGACTCTGACAGGCCAAATGCTACACATCAGACAGGAGTTAAATGAACCTGTTTCAGAGATAATTTATATTCATTTATTAGTTGACAGTGGTTCAGGAATTTAAAGAGCTCTCAACAAACATTCATGAAAGAAGCAGTCCCAGGCTCCTTCGAAGAGGCTTTGAAAGAACATGTTCTCATGGAAGGAATTTAAATGTCATTTCATGTTTTCCAATGAATAAGGGATATTTGTGTGTCTCATTATCATTTCTAAGCAGAAAATAAACCAATAGTTTGTGTTTGGGTGGACGTTTGAACCAAAGAAAAGAGGAGAGCTTCACCTGGTGCAAAGACAGCATCCTCACCCAAGTACTTCTGTCTTAAAAATACTGCAAGCTATCATCCTCAAGGTCACAAGACTTGAGCATAAACTTATCATCCTGACTCACAAATGATGGCAAATGAAAGTCAGGTAGCCAAAGCAATTATTGCCCAGATTGTTTGCTTTTCTCCTTTTCAGAAGCTATTTCAAGTCCAGTCCAGCTATTCAGCTCAGAAAAGGAGACAGAGCAAATAAAGGTAATAACAACCTTTGCTGTCTAACTCAACCCATCTACACACATGAGCCAATACGCTCAAAAAGAGGGGAGTTCCTTATTTCACAGAACGAGAAAAGAAAGCTTAAGAGAGTTTACTAGAATGCAGCCTCTGAAAGTATAGCTTTTGTAAGTAAGTGGAAGAAATGGACCACCACCTGTAGTAGCTGCAGAAAT
The DNA here is from genome assembly GCF_929443795.1 of Astur gentilis. NCBI lineage: Eukaryota > Metazoa > Chordata > Aves > Accipitriformes > Accipitridae > Astur > Astur gentilis. The sequence continues at coordinate 41,249,926 of NC_064888.1, read as the reverse complement.
AATATGAGATGGTTTCATTTGGGATTTCCCCCCCTCCTTGGTTTTGTTTAGCTTTTTTCAGTTACAGACATGGCAAAGGAAAAGCTTAAGAAAATTGTTTCTAAGAGAAAACCTGGAAATGGAGGGAAACAAGAGATAGATAAGCTTAACAGCAGAAGACAGCTGCACTACAAATAAATACATGAAAACCAAAAAGAATACAACAACTTCCATCTGTAATGCACGAATTCTGTCATACACTGAGTGCCACCACATTTTAAGAGACTGTAACAGCAGTCCTGTGGCGCAGGAGTACGATGACTACCTTTATTTTCAACTCTATGATCTTTAAATACATTCGCTTTGCCCATCCTCTGGAGCACTTACATTCATCCTGATTATTACTCCACTTCAGACTGCCTCCTAAATTCTTACCTCTTCACCCTCACTACAGTAGTTGTATTTTAGAGTATGCATCATTTACAGATTGTTCCCAAACACAGATCCCTGGGCCAGGGGGTGGTTGGTTATTTGCCCCCCCCCCCCCCCCCTTTTTTTTTTTTTTTTTTTTAATTCTAATCCATACATACCATTTTCTCTGCTGTTTCCACAAAGATCAGTCTTAGAGTGAAGCATTCGACTATGGCGGTTTTTATTTTCTAGTTCCAACAGCAACAGAACACCCTTCTCTTTCTTTTCTTACAGCCATTTGTATAAGTACTCCCTCTCTTTTTGTAAGTATAGAGTGAATTCTAATTATTAATAGCTGAACTGTCAGGCTTTGTCATGGCCCAAAAGGTGTATGTGTCACATTAAACATTAAGCCATATTCAAGCGAAATGCACTGCATGATCATTTATGCCTTTCCATTAGGTCACCAAAGCAGTTTTGAGACAAATTCTTTGCACGTGGACCCGTGACAGGTCCTATCCCCTCACCCTAGGCTCATTTCCCAATTACAGCTCATCCCTCAGCCATCACTCAGATGCTCACTTACCCTTCCCTGAAAGCAGGATAAGTATTAAGACTCCATAAAAGTCCATTTACCTGCTCTCACCATAAGTAACCTGGTTTTCCAAACTATAGAACAGTAGTCCAGCCTTCTCCCTTCTGTATTCCCCCCCAAGCACAAATCGAGCAGACGTGGCAGAGCAGTATGCCACGCACTGACGCCGCTCGGCACACCTCGTCCCTGGAACAATTTCATTATATGCCAAAACTGCGTATTTCCTAACAGACACTATTTCAGTACCTACTGTCAGTCCACATGACCACCCTCGAGCCCTTATATTTAAAATCCTCAGTAACCCCTAATAAAAGCTGGTTATGTAAGATCGATCATTAAAAGACCCAGTATCATGCAAGGTAAAAGATCCAGCATCACCCAAGGTTTAACCTCATATTACACTTTTTCTGAATTAGATCACTAAAAAACAATCTGGAGTGAGACCTACAAGGGCAGGTAACATGAGTATTTCATAGACCTTCAAGACTCAATGGGATTTATATTTTGGATAGGATTTTTCCTAGTTAGACAAATTTATTCTGTTGTTCATAATCAAAGCTTCAGATCAAATTGTCAGAGTGGATAAAAAGGGCAACCTTTCACAGTTCGCAGGCATTCCTGGAACATATGTCACAGGTATTCAGAGTGCCTAGATACTATAACATTTAAGATAAAGAGCACTGTGTTAAATAACCCTTACCGTCATAGCTAGTTTATAGCTGTTAAACATCCTTTGTTAGGAATATAGTGGTAGGAGGTTTTCAACAAGCAAACGATGATGAACAGAAATGAAAAGTGAAGTGTTAGCAACCACCAGCATGTAGAAGAAACATAAACAAACAAATAAAAAATGTAATCTTTTTAGCAAAGTTACGTATCTTAATGCTTACTCTGTTTTCTCAAAAAAAAATGACACTAGGAATATTCTGAGTCTCAGAAAATATAACTTATTTTGCTAATATATTCCGGCTATTTATCTGCATATAGTATACAGGCACAATTTGAAGAAAAAGCATCTGAAGCACTCAGAAGAATAATTTGATTTATATCTAGTTGCTATTCAACAGACTTTAAAAACGAGATGAAATATCATTCACCACCACACCTTGCCATTTCAGCAGGGTTCACTTCAGGCTTTCAGCATTTCAGGGTTTCAGCATTTCAGCAGGTTTCACTTCAGGCTTTGAAGTGAAATTAAGGTTCAAGACTTTTCCATCAGATTGGCTGCAGTGACACAAAGCCCAATAAAAGCAAGTTTCCACAATTCAAATCTGGAAACACTCGTCAAGTCTTATAATGAACGTTTGAAGAAAAAAAAAAAGTGTAAGCAGACTACGTTCTTGCTAAATATATCCATATGAATTACCGCAGATCATAAGGGAAGCTTTTCCAACTGTCACCAAGCTGTCCAAATTACATACCTGCAAGGAGAGTTTTTCTGCTAAATCAGTCTTTTGAAGAGGATGTTATTTAGGTACTGAATTACCAGTTTTCACTTTACACAATTAGAATAATCCTTTAATAACTGCATTTTGACTGTTGGTAGTATTAGAATCCAAAGAGACAGAGCAATGAGGCAGCTACCTATCCAGTCATGTAAAAATGAGACAAAATGAGCTTTAGAGTGTCAAATTTCTCACTGCTGTTCATTCGCCAAGAGATTAATCCCCAGATTTCTCATTGACACCTACTTCTGAGCCCCTGTGCTTACACAAAGATATACTTGTCTCTTATCCTGACTAGGGAAAAATGGATTTTGACTGGACAATTTTAGTAAAAAAACTTGTCTCAAGAGGGGCGTTTTGTTTTTTAAGCTGTCAAGGCTCCCAGCTACCCCAGGTTCCAGAATTAAGACATAAACATGCAGTTCAGTCTTAAGGCTCCTGTGCAACACATTCAGGGAACTAAAGGTAAGCAAGCATTGGAGATGATGAAGAGTGGAGCTGGATTCAAATACCTGCGGACTGTTTCCGTAACTGGAGGAAAACATCTTTTAAGCGAGGAGCTCCTTGGCACATGTCTGTCCACCCTCTCTGCATGTCTCCTCTGTGTCACCGCTGCTGGCTTCTTTAATTAGGAACTGTTCTCAGCTCAGACCTTGAAAAAACTAAGGTGGTCTCCACTGGTTTGCAGCTCTCAATGGCTTCTTTTTGAGCTTTGCAAATACAGAGGAATTTTGAAGACGGATGAGTAAATAGATAACCAAGTTTAGATATGCACAGCAGTCCAACACGGGGGCTTTGGGCACGTATTTGGTGTCTACAGTCAGCAGTAGATTACTCTTCCTTATCATTGAACCATTGTTTTTCACGTCATAAGCAAACACTTAGAAAAGCAGCAGTTCTAATAGAATACCTAAGTGAAATTGGGACAATTCTGAGCTTTTTGCAACAGTTTATTGTGATGGTTTGTTTTTGTAGCTCATGGAGCAGCAGCATAGGGATCAGCTGTGTCACAGGTCAACCAAGAAAGAGAACTTCAATTCAAAGAGAACTTGGAAATCTCTCCAAACATGCCCAGCTGCGCTTAGCCCTCTTTTACTAATAAGATGATGATGGAGGGTGTTTTTCACCACACCACTTGCTGCATGAACAAGCCAGAAGAGGATAGACAGCACTGTAGGGGGTATACTACAATTTATTTTTTTTTTCTCTTGGTTCCAATATCCTGAGAAGCTGAGTGTGGTCTAGTAATTCATCAGCACAAGAGACTGGATTGTAGAGATGAGCAGAGGTATTTTGACATTAACAAGGCAATTCACACTCTGGAATAGTTCAACCTGGCATGACTTAGGTCATTTCTTCGGTACACGCGAGGAGATTTGTTTACTTCCTTGTCATCCATACAAGCTCAGAAAAAATTCCCAGGGATGGGAGCTTTCTGAGCATCTGCGTACAAAGCTCAAGCAAATGCCAAACTGCTGCTCTATAGAGTCTCCTGTACTGCAGTAAAATCTCAAACTACCATTATTTAAGGAAAGGAGAAAATAGAAAGTACTGAGACTGGCAAAGAGTTATTCAAGCTGCAACAGAAAAAGAGTTCAGCACTTCCAGGGTCCTTCCTGCTCATTTTTTTTCTCCATACAGTCCCCCATCCTTCTTGCAAGTACCGCACAATCAGCAAGATCAGTGGCCAGCAATCATACTTTGTACGCTTAATATTTAGAATTTTAAACAAGCTCTTTAGTTTGCATATAGTGTGGCTGATGCAGTTATTACTGTAAGCTGGTATAGGCTTATATATGTAATGCACACGCAGTATTTGAGCTTGCACTGAAATCTCAAATTATGAAAAAATACCACAGAATTCTTATTTCCCCTATCTTCCCTCCTTCATAGAAACAATGCCTGTTAGCAGTCACCTTAATTTAAAAGTCCAAGACAAGCAAAATCTAAGGTGTTGTTTTAATACAGTTATTCACCTGTAAACGCACTATTAGTTCATACCCATGAAATACCCTTTGGTCTGATCGGTTAAGAGGATTTCATCTGCATTAAAACTGGGCAGTTACGAAAAATTTCCGTGCTGTGGCTAACAAAGGGCTATTAGCCACAGTGCAGGGAGCTGAATAATCACTCTGTAGTTGAGAAACTATTGAGCTTAGGGTGGGAGCAACAGGGAGGTGGGAGGGCACGAGCTGCAGGTAGGGATTTTTGCCTGACGACTACACCACCAAACACACGGCCCCAGCTAGTCCCAAAAATTACATGCAGAAGAAATTAAAGTTAAGTGGATTTGGGGGTGGAAGAGGAACGGGAACTCGGAAGAGGAACGTAGCATGCTCTGAAGCTGCAGTAAAAGGATGAGTGCAGCAGTCCTGATGATGAGCTGCAGGTTCAAAAGTCTCAGGGCATCTGAGTAATGACGCTCTGAGGTCAGGAGCAAGTCGCAGTAGAGAGATTTAGAGTGCAAGGGGTAAAGAGACAGACCTCATTTTCGTGTAACTACTGGAGTGCACTCCCTGATAACCCACTGAAGTGTTTGGCCTAAGAATTATGTGCCAGCTGTACAGTTGCTACTCAGCTAGAACAAACAAATTCCCTCTATTATTAATACAGAGAAGTGACATTTTAATTATCCTCCTGATTTTTTTGATGAGACAAGAGAGGGACAAATATTCAAGAGAGATGCTAGACCTTGCAAGCACCTAATTCCTATACATTTTGTGATTTCACTTGAAATACATTTTAATTCTCTCCATTCTTGTTTTTTGTTGTGTTTTTTTTAAATCACTAGACAGCCCTATTAAAATATGTATTTTTTTTAAAAAACCCTTCACTCCCTGACTAACCTGAGTACAATATAAAATGTATTTACGGGGTGAAAGCACTTGAATTGCTGTCTTGGGAGTCATGCCATACACCCACAGTGCAAATACCTCAAAAAGAAGATTAGTCATCTGCTTCCAACTGTCAGGATTCAGTAAAAGACAACAAACTACTGTCTTGGAAACAGTCTGAAAAATCTCACCATTGAGCTTCTGTACATTTCAAAGTATTTTCAGAAACCAAATGAATAATATCAGCCCTGTAATAACAAGACAGATAGGAAAAAAGTGGAAGAAAAATTCTGATATTTTAGAGCATCAGAAGAGTTTCTGCTTTCATCCTCTGTCATCAGTTAAAAAAACATTTCAAAAATGAGTTTAGTGAATTTGTGCAGTGTTTCTTTTCCCTTTTTGGTGCGTGTTAAAACATACTTGTACCCAGCATGAGAACTAGGATCTTGCCCACTCTTGATGGCCACAGTGGCCGATCAGTACGGACTGATCCTTGGTCTCTCCAGCTGTGCCACTGCACATCTGCCCAGCCTGTGGGCTGTCTCCACGCTCCCTGCAACTCACGGGCTGTCTTTTTCCTCAGAGAGAGGAAAACTCTGTTCATTAAGGTTTAGTTAATCCTCACACAGTAACTAATTAAAGAAAACCACCCCACTGAAGCTGATCATCAGGGAGCTAAAGTAAGAAGGAAAGGATAACGTTGCATCCCAGTACGCAATGCCTCTGGCATTGGGACATTCAAATCGGGGGCACGTAGCTGGTATTGCTTAGACCCGCGCAGCGGCTCTCCGTGAATACTCCCCAGCTCCCAGCACTCTCCAGAAGCAAACTGGGTTGTGCTTGAGCTCTGTAGCGCAGGATTTCTGCACGTGTGCTCCAGCGCACAGGTCCTGAGCTTTGCCGCAGCTGCTAAATACGTTGATGGTCCCCAGAAAAGCTGTGCTGGTAACTTCAGACCAGCATGGGAAAGAACCATCGGGATGGCGAATGGTGACTACAAGTCCAGGAGACTTTGCCAAGGTCAGGCAACAGCTTCCAGCCAGAGGTACAAGACAGCTCCGCAGCCCTTCTCCGCTCTCTGCAAAGAGCTGTAGAGCAGTAACAAAAAGCTGGCTTCTACTCTTAATCGTAACACAATCAATCTATTGCAAATATAATTAAGCTCAACGTGAGACAAGCTAACAGATGATGTTAGCGAGGTGCAGGGCACGCTGAAGCGCCTCTTTCTCTAGCTGCTCTGAGAAGTTTAAGGACTTCCACGCTGCTGGGGGAGCTAACCCATACTTTGTCACATACAGGGGAACAGATCCTCTCAAACACAAGTAAGGGGCCCATGTTGACTGGGAGACATACCAAGGATGCTCCCAAGGCTTGTACTGGGGAACCAAATAAGCAACGCCAACAAACAACAGGGAAAAAAGAAAAATCTTTAGGTGAAAGCCAAGCATGGGGGGAAAAAAAAAAAAAAAAAGAGAAAGAAAGAAAACAAAACGGAAACAAACACCAAAACCCAACATACCTCGGAAAAGCATGAAACAATTCAATGTTTGCATCCAGCCGCAGATATCAAACAAAAAAGCTTTAAGATTATTGCTTAAAGCACAACACTATTCTTGATTTTTATCGGGCTGTACCACTATCGTCTATAAATGAAAAGTGCTTACTGGTAATTATGAGTGTAATGAAAACACAGCAGCAGTAAGGCTAAAACATTTTTTCTACTGGGCAAGTGATTTTTCAGAACACCTTTATATGAGCCAAAGGCTGACCCAAGATGTTTTATGCCTGTACATACCTGCTGGTTTGACAGCACAATGTTAAGTTCTTAAGGGAACCAGAGGCAGATATCCATCTGACAGAAACATGACTTTGCTGATAGAAATGCATTTATATGAGGCTTTCCACTGAGCTAGAATGGCAAATCTTTTCTAGGTTAGACTAAACCTGTATGGATAAGCAGGATTTATTGTAACCTGCAAACATATACAAGTGATTTTCCTGCAGTTTCCATAGCTAAAACATGACTTATTCCAGTCATAAGGACAATTAAAACACACATGACATAGTGAAGTCAGCTTATTCTGCCAAAAGGCAAATTATGTTAATAGGAAGTATGGATAATTTTCTCTTGAAGCATAGTTATTAGCAATATTGGCTCTGTAATACTTTACAGTAGGAAACAAAGGTTTTGAGAAGTTCTCCACCAGACTATTTATTTTTAGACCATTATTCTGTAAAGACAGATAACATTAGTGTGTCACCCGTTCATACAAAGACTTAAGGAGAACCATGGCCTACACTTCCTCAGCTATTCAGCACGGCCAGAACTGTCACTTCAAAACCACTTCAAAGGCCCACTGCCTTCTTAAGATAATTTGTTTCACTATATTTTAATAAACACATCAACAAAAAACCCCACATTCTTTAAGTCTGTTTATCGTCCTTGGTGGTAATACATCGAAAGTGTGATGAACATCAATATCATCTAAAGAGCATACCCATTAGAGCATAAACACACTCTGAAGCACAGCCACTTCTGTAAAACCATGCCATTAAGTAACTCAATTAATATGAAGTATTCCCTACATCCCAGCAGATAAGGGAAGACCATCCAGATGTAACAGATCTATCCTTACAGATCGCTTTGTAAGCTTTTTCTTCTTTGTTTTTAATAGATGTCCATGATACTTGAGTTAGTGCCCTTCACTAGCTACCTACTGAACAGAAAAAAAATAAAAATCAGCACATACAGATCTAAGCTTCCCTCTCTTAGCTCGATGAGCTCTCTAATTTATACGAGCAAAAAACTACTCAAATGCAAAGATTCTGATGTTACAGTTGGTATTTTCAAAAAAAGCCTCAAGCAGGTGCACGAATTCTGCATTTCACAGGGATTTAGAGGGTGTAATTCCCTTAGGCTGCTCTGAAAATTGCAGCCTATTATTAGTTACTGCCAGTCCATGTCAGCAAAATGGTTGTTCTTCATTATAATATTTTCATACTTGGAAGTGTTAATTGAGGTTAAGCTCAGGTTGTGCCAAGAATACTAAGAGAAATGCAATAAAATGAAAGCCTCCTGAAAATAATATGCAAGGTATATAGCAAGCATACGTGAAAAACTGAGTATGGAGATGAGATATCCTTCCCAAGGTGACACAGGTAATTAGATGCAGACTTAGCCATACAACTAACCTATATCCATCCTTTCTCCAGAACCTGACCATAGAGCATCACATAATACATGAGACTAACCATGCCCATCTGCGTACATCCATATGAAAACCGAAAATACGAGATGTAAGGTATCAAAGAATGAAGCTATTGGAGTAATGACTTCTTGTTAGCGTGTATCAAAACACATTAGATGCTACAGTACTATGAAACACATAATATGAATACCAGGGAAGCTGATTAAACATTCCAGTATATGCATTCAGTTCCCTTCTTGCAGATTAGCATGCATCCCATCAAACCAGTAATGAAGAGTGCCATGTTTACTTTGCTAAACTGATAGGAGTTCAGGGGAAAAAAAAAAAAAAAAAAAAAAATCAAACCAACCCACCCACACTTACTCAAGTCTATTTTCTTTATTGTTTTGGGGAAAAAAATCATAACGTAGTACAAGTTCTAGCCAATTACCCAGAAAGCAAGCCAATTAAACCAAAAGACCTCCTTCAGCATCCACAAGATAAATATTTTTCCAAATACAAACCAGGACATCTTTCTTATTATCATCACTGAGGAAAAAATGGGGAGTTGATTGGTAGGGGAGGGGGCTAGATTTGTTGCCATCTGACTCATGGAAATCAGATGTCAAGAACAAGCTCCTGTTAGAAAGCAAAGATGCCAAGTGCTGCCCTCTGACAGCACCTTACATCTTAATACCAGCAGATCCGTCCTGTAAGATACAAGCCTTTAGTCAATCCTTTCAAGATCAATACACCTTTCCTGGCCATGGTGCACAACTGCTTGTCTGCAAGACACAAAGGCAAAAAAGACTTTTTTTGCGAATTCCAAACGCTGCATGTTTTAGGAGACCTGAAGCGGGCCATCCACACCGCCGCACAGACACGCAAAACTCCGCGGTTGAAGAGCCCACGGGAGCACCCAAGGGACCGCACCACGCGAGGAGACAGAGCCAACCAGAACGGCAAAATCAACCCCTCGTTCAACATTCACCAGCTTTGGTCACACCTCGGTACCAAAAAGTGTAACTAGATGTCCATTTCGCTTTAAGGCTGATGGATTTTCTTCTTCTCGAGAAGCACATCCAGGCAGGGAAGCGGAGCAGAGGTGCCCCAGCGTACATGGCAGACGGATCAGCGGTGATCGAGTTTAACCTTCTTGAAGAACGGATGAAAAAAAGGGAGAGACTGAAGCAAGTTATGAAATGTAATACTCTTATACTTAAATCGATGAGGCATTCCCTAAATCAAGATGTTAGGATTGGTAAAAGGAGCTGCAAGGCTTAATGCAGAGATTATTTTTTACGTGAGATACGTTGCTCACGGGAGTCACAGCTTGCAGGGAACTCCTGGCTCCCAGGCATCTCCCTCAGTACAAAGTGAAATATTCCACTTTGGATCTACAACAGACCAAAACCAACTTTCATTTCTGTAAAAAGAAAACAAATTTTCTGTAGGACTCTTTGTTTTGTGGAGAACTTCACATTTTACAGGTATTATTCTTACCAAAAAAACCAACTCGTTTACCAATGAAGAAAAAAGTTATTGGTCTCCAGCCTGAGCTCTTCTACAGTGGAATACCCTTAAAATTATTTTTAAAAAGGAGAATAAAAAGCAGCTGATTCAAAATACTCCCTCTCACAAGGAAAGCATAATCACCCAGAACTCTGCTCCCCTGAATCCAGTATCCACACTGTGCTCACAAACTGTCGCTAGCAGTTCACACTGCTAGCAAGCTCTCTTCTTCTAAGTCTGCACTGCGCATCAACCTCATTGCCCAAGATTTACATGGAAACGCTACGCCAATAGTAAACACTTTGCTGGCATGAAGGAGATTAATTCCATGCAAGTGTTTATGTAGATAATTACGTGAAAACAAGAAAGTCCAAATCCCTGGAATTCTTTCATGAAGAGTTTAATTTATATACAAATAACGAATTTATACTGTACTAAAACTCACATAACACAGTCATGGCTGAAGAGCCATCAAATTGCCTTATGGAAACCAAACGCTGTGACACCATGTAGTGTTCGTGGGGCTTACAAAGAAGTCTAACAGGATGGTTCAGAGAAGGCCACATTACTAAATCCGTAGTTTGAAAAGAAAATCACCTCTGAAAAGCTGAAAATATTCAGTAAGGAAAATGATGCTTTAAGAAAAGTTCATCATAAGTTACATCCAACTAGAAAAAAAAAGTATCACCATAAACAGTAGAACTTGTGAATGACAATGATGCTAAAACCAAGCAGTGCTGAACATGTCAGTTGAGAAATCAGGATTTCAAACTGATCATCCAAAAAATCATATGATTTTTAAATACTTGTATCAAAGGACCATTTTCATTAGCTTGAGAAGCCTGCCTTATACCATCAACTAGGAAATATGTTTTTAAGTATTTGAAAGTCTGGAATTATTGTGCATTTAAAGATCATCACACGCTTTAGAAACTAATTTAAACAAAATACTGAAAACGCCGTTTTGAGAAAGACAGTTTATTAACCTAAAGTGTCTATGATGCCTTCTTTTTAATAAGAGATCAAAACCACTGCCAGTTATGGAAGGAGGGCTATAGTTCATGACTGAACTGGCACATCCACATTAAGACCAAAGATAGTATGGCTTTTGCTAAATAACTAACCAGCCTACCAGCATTCGGTGAGTTTATCACAACTAAAATATTACTCTTTTGTTAAGATGGGCATGGTGCTGGTGGAAGCTGGTTGATAAACCATCACAGTAACTAGGATAGTGACCATAAACTTATTTCTGTTTTATGGGTGTGAGCATACTCAGGAGGTAAGGATTCAGAGATGTATCTGTATTATTTTTTAACACCGCAATATGTTTACGTGGGTGTTTAATCCTATATGACTTCTTGCTGAAGTGTTTCCAAGTTCTGTACCAGATTGTGTGGGCTATGACTGGGCTACACCACGACTGCAGATTTGTCCTGGGGGCTCTGGTTTATCCCTCCTCTTCTCCACTCACAGTTTTCAGCACACACAGGAGTACCCCTCATCCTCCCTCCTCTTTCAACCAAAAAAATTCTCACCTTTTCGCAGCCCCCCAGTGAAAGTCACGGTTCTCAAACACCCCAATTAGGGCGAAAAATAAAAATAAAGACTTGCCAAGATTCACTGTAAACAGATGACCTGGCCACTTTGCTTTTACAACTGCCACCAGAAACCTCACTCTTTTAGAGCGAATCCCTTAAAGCAACAGGCATGTCCCTAAAATACAACCAAACATTTTCCTAAGGAATTCTGCAAAGAAGATGTCACTGTCACTCTTTGTCACAGCAATCCAGCATAACAGGGACAGGTATAAGCAGGATAAGTAACTTGGATGCTATGGTTTGCTTTTGTAAACACTGGACCTTGAAAAACTTATTAAAAAACCCTTATTATTCAATTATTTCTTAAACAGTAAAGCAGCAAGGCAGGCCAAACGTGAACAGAATAAACCCTGCAGCGCTGGGCAGGAACAGGAGAGACTGGCAGAGAGGAGGAGGTGGTTAGTCTACAAGCCAGATAATTACCTGTGTATTTGAATGGTAGTTTGCAGGTGCACAAAGATGAACGAAACTGTCGCAACCGGAAATTAATTTAAAAAGAAATACCACCTAAAACCTAACCTGGCACCCGACGCAACGTGTTTATGCCTTTACCTATAAAGAGGCACTCACACAACTGTGCTGTATTCCTCTAAAGGCGGTTATTAACTACCCTTTATGTCCTCAGTAAATAAAGGCCTTCATCAACTGATCTGTAAACTTTAAATGTTGTATCTTTAGTAAGAGTTTTTAGTATTTGATCAATAGCTTGGGAAAATCATTTTACAAGTCCAAGTTTAATAGTATGGTGACAATTTGAATGTCAACTTCCGAAAGATTTTAAAAGGGGAATTGAAAAACAGATACTACTTTGCTCTTAGAAAGCAAAAAATTAAGTATAATCAAATATAAACCAGTACGGGTTTTTTTTCCCCATAAGGAATAGTATGTAATATAGAAATTCGGCTTTGCAGAAGTTCTGTTGCACATCTGGCTTTGCTGTTGTGTTAAAATTTAGCAATCAAGATGATTTGAGTATATTCCTCTGAATAAAAAGTATTTGAGGCCACTGACTTACTACTTGATACCAAGTTTCAAATCCAGAGTATTCCAAGCCCTCTTCAAGTAATAAACAACAAGAACAGCAAGAACTCTACCTTTCATTTTGCTTTCAGAAAGAAAAAAAGTCTTTATAACAAAAAAAGGTAGATTTACCCTATTATGAACTTCTGTCTGTGCTACCACTGTGCCAAGGAGCTGTATTCAGAGGCCCAGAGCTCTTTGCCATGACACCCCCCCAAACGATTGAAAATCAAAGTAATCAGAGTGGAAGTAGAAGTGTCACCTGTGAAGACAAGCTTGGTCTAATTAACTTCAGGTTCACTCTCTGCCTTCAAGTTCACACTGATAAATTTCTTCTTTCTTAAAAGTCTATATGAAATACAGAAGCGGTGTAATAAACTTTTAAAGCAATATTCAAGCCTTTAAAATAGTAAGGAAAACTGACACAGGACCAGATTATTGTTTTCAAAGAAAACAAATAGCCTGCAGCATTTAGGAAATGCTGATTTTCCATCTTAGGAATGGCACGTTAAACAGTTTGTGTATCATTTCCTATTAAAACTCTATATTATATACGTTTGGTATTTTGTCACATAAAAATTAAGTCCACTTTTCTGCATATGTTGGATTTTTCATTATTGTTACGGTGTCAGGGAAGCAGAGAGCACGGTGCTCTGTCCCCACAGCAAGGCCAGCTAAGGGCAGGGACGGTGCGGAGATGCCTCTGTTAAGCAAAGCCAGGACTGAATTATTTGAGGTCAATTAGTGGAACTGTTTGGGTAAGGAAGGTCCCAGGCTGCAGGAACCTGACTTCAGAAGCATTCCCTTAAGTAATCCTGACCGGATCTATTTTCCACACCTTCAAAATTCCACAGATGAGGTATTTCTCCATTTATTTTAAAAACAGCTATGAAGAAACTCTGCAGATACTAGTCTGTATTTTACACAAACTGAAAATAAAAGATTCTAAGTTTGTGATTTTACAGAAAAAGGAGTAAGTATAACTACATAAAAATTGACTTAGGAATTATAATTTTAAACATTTGCATGCAAGAACATTTGTGTTGATAGGTAGGCAATTGTGTTCTTTTTAATTTAATTTGTTTAAATAAATTTCTGTGTACAAAAAAAGTACTCGCATACCTTAAAAAAACCCTTCTTAATTCAAATTGACCAAGTCACGGACAACGCGTAGGTAAATTAAGAGACACTGCTGTAACAGACTTCAAACCAAAGTGTGACAAAGAATAGCTGTAGGCTAGGTGAGTATAGGAAGTGTTATTTAAATCACATTTTCTTCCTTTTAAGACATAAACACCACTGCAAGAGACATTCAGACCTCATTGCTGAGGAACAAAATTTCTAAATAGATGCTGTTTTCCATTATTACGTTCTATACATCCAGCAGTAACTAGGAAAAGCCTCCTGTATCTGAGAAAGCAGGAAAAAAACAAACAAACAAAAAACCCAACAAAAACGAACCACCAAACCACCAGCAGACCAGCACTGTCACATCTGTGGAAACTGTAAGCGTATCCATTTACAGTGATGGTTCATCACTTTGGTACACAGCAGCTTTATGTAGGAAAAAAGGTTCGTGTTACTTGGTTGCCTTGTTGTTTTCCCTTTTAATTTACAACGTATAATGGAAATAAATCTTTTATTTTCTCTGTGAAGTTATGAAGGACTCATTTTCCAAAATAACTTCATCTTCCCATTGTTCAGTGAAGCTGAATATGCTATTTTTGATCCTGTTTTCCTAATGGCTAGATTTTTGTCTTCAATATTAAAGTTTAAAAAAAAAATTCCTCAAGTTCCGATTTCTATAAAAAGAATCATAGAAGGCAAAAACATGTTAAAACAAATTACTTTTTAATGACCTCATGTTCTTGTCTTTGTAGGCTTTCATATCGGACTGGTCAAGATACGGCTAATTGCGACACATGCAGGAACAGTGCATGTATTATCTATAGGTAGGTTAAAAATACTAATATTCCCACTTTTTCCTGAGTGAAAGTAATGATTTATTCACTAATGCAAGATAAATTGTTAGCCTTGATTTTTCAACTACACAAAACCAGTTTAAAAGCAAAACATAAATTTAACTTCACTAAATTAGTGACATTCAACAGACACCTGTTTCTAAGTCTAAAATTTTCAGATCAAAAATAGATGATTATGGTCAGTAGTACTGCTGTAGCTCTTGCATGTGACGTGTTACAAGGTGTGAGCTTCATTTTCACATTGCTAGAAATATTCAGGAGTTTCTGTTCAAGTGAACATAATTCACATTTATTTTTCTAGCAGTAACAACTAGACTTGGGAAGTAATTTTAAGAGAGGCTGTATAGCAAAGAGAACCAGATACAGATTCAACCCAGACAGTTTTATCAGTAAAATGACATTACTACCCAGACTTTTATGTACTTTTACGTTAGCGAAGAAGTTTTAAAACATGCATGGCAAATACGTCCTGCCCAACACGAACAGCACCACTAACTCCTTGGAATGAGACATTTGCAGCCTTCACGCAACACCCAAGCGACGACTTGCTGTACGTGTACAAAGAGCTCCTTTAGCAGAGCTGCCGCGGTGTACGGTGCAGTAAGGGGAATACAGGTTTGCTCATTGCTGTCAAACGCTAAAAATGACACGCTGCTTAAAGGTTTTGTTAGAGATTGTTTGTACCTGCTGTAATCTCCCCTCCAGAAGGTAAAAGGATACTGCTGCTTATTTCTCCAAAGCAGAGGTTCCCCCTCCTAAAGTTTATCAACCACGAGACCCATTTTGGCATGTATTATATTATAGTGAAGGAATAACAGACAGGCAGTGGGCATGACATGAAGCCATCATGAGTCTGATGATGTGTTCCATACTGACAACTTAATTGTCCTCCTCCATTAGAGTCTTAAAAAAACAACTGAATATTTTCATGCGTTGCAGGTGAGATGAAAACAAATGCGTCTCAGTGTTAAGAGTATTTCAGAAAATCAGGCAGTATAGCACAGATGAAAATGTATAAAGATGACTGTAATTACGGTGAAGATACAAACTAAAATGAAGGTACAAATGTTGGCTAGGTCTGAATAGCATAAGGTTTCCCCCTCCACCCCTCAATTCTCTACTTGGTCTCCGATTTAGGCAGAAGACCTGGAGCTATTTATACATCAGCTCCTAGCTACCTAGCAGTGAAGGAAAAAAGGACAGAAAACTTGAACTCCATCTTTTCTACGAACCAGCTAACTAGAAAAGGGAATGAAGCTGTCCTGTACAGGGGAAGGCACCAAGTAATTTATTTATTCGTCCTTTAGAGCAATGCTTAGAAGCGTATCAATAACCAAAGCCTGCTGCACCTCCCTTTTTCTGAGCTCACCCCTGCGCAATTTCTTGCTCAGGGCAGCCTGGGAAGGCACAATATAGCACATTTCTATCAGGGAAACTATTTTGTTTCATTAGCTAAGAAAATCCAATGGGAAATTGTTTTAAATCCTGCTTTCTAGTCAGCAGATTTAAAGTTAAGGAACCTTCCAGTTTCTGCCTCTTACACTCACTGCAAATGAAACTACTCCAGAAAGGCAGATTTCAAGTGTTTCCCTACCGACAGACTAACAGGGCAGCAGGCAGGTCTAGCTCTTCGGTATTTCCCACCAGAATAGCCATTTGGACTGAAGCTATCAGTGCTGGGCATTCGCCTAAAGCAATGTTTCCAGGGGAAGTTTTAGCAAAAAAAACAGCTCATCTTTTTAACAGATTAGGAGAATATATGCTGCAGGCAAGAAGTCTAAAACCAGAAGACAGTGCAGAACAGGGCAACTACGAGAAGACCGAATTACCGAGACAAGATAAGTAGCCAGAAGGGATGAAAGAGAAATTCACTGATAAAACTACCCCTAAGACAGACTGCCTTGTAGGAGCTTCTGCTCCTCCACAAGTCAAATACTGCAGTACTGAAACCACTGAGAAGTGCAGCAATTCATTAGTAAGGATGCTAAAGCTACTCTTAAATCTAGATGCGATGATAGACGCCACACCTTTGCAAAGGGTTTGCATGACAAGTGCTGCCTAGAATTACGTGATCTCTCTTTAAAACAGAACACCTTTTAGGAACCGAAATTAAAACTCAGGTTAAACCATTCAAGATGCACTGAAAACCTGGGTATCTTTGAGGGCACTGCACCCTGCAAGCTGTCAGTAAACGTCAGTGTCAGACCAGCAGGATCATCCTGTCTGACCTACTGCATCTTCCACTGACTGCTTTTACAGCATGCTCCTGTTCTGGACCCTCCCCAGTCTTGAGCTCTTTCACCCAAGTAGTGGATAGGGGAGACTTCAGAAAAATATAAGCAATACCCTTATGGGACAAATCAATCATTTAAAGAGAAAACCTTAACTTTTCTATAATTGACATTGTTGGGTTTTTTTTAAATATGATTCAGTTTTGAACATAGAAACATTAAAAAAATATTCAGAGCTCTTTCAAACCTTTATTTTTAAACTGCAGTGAAACAGCATCTTAGAGGAGCGATTAAGTTGCCCTACTGACTACCCAACTGCATCCTGTAATGTCAGGTATAGCACAGAAGAGATGCTAGAATGCAGAAACAAACAATGTAATTAAATACTTCCCCCTCATGATGACTTTTTAGAATATTAGTATGATACAGCACAAAAGCTGGAGACAGTGTAGAAGGTGACAAAAACCCCACTGTTGTACTTTAAGGGGGTTTTAGCTGCTTTTTGTATCAAAAATGCTGATACTGTTAGTAAACATTCTAGGAATAGGTTTTTGAGAATACAGTTGTTTTGCATATGAAATTTAATATTTTTTTTGCTAAGGTTCCAAATCTGTTTTTATATTATTTTGTCTTTATATTGAAAAAAGCCATAGTACTTATTATTAAAAGAAAAAAGGAAAAGCAAGTTACTTTCTCTTTTGTTTAATAAATAGGAAACTGATCAAACATTAAACACGATTAAAAAGGTAAGGTACCAAAAACTTAAAAGTGCTCTAAACACCAATAGGGAAAGAAGCACATGTAAATTTGATTCCCCATTTCCCTCAAAATTCTATTTATTTCTGCTATGACAAATACATTCAAGAACTTGACAGAAATTCCAGACACAGGCATCACTAACACCTTCTTCCCTTGCAGGAGATGAGGCAGGTTAACTGCATCCCCCTACTGCAGCACACATCAATTCGCTGCTTCCACTCCCAATTAAATACCTATTTAGCTGCTGGGCTTTGGAGAGGGAAAGGCTTGAGTCATTACCCCGAAGGCTTCACCAGCCTCCGGTCACTCGGACTCTGGTAAGGACAGGATCGCTGTGCTGCATCTTACGGAGCTCTGGGCTCAAACACAGCAGAAAAACTTTTATTGGGCAACACCATTGCTCTAGGTTTTAAAGCCTGAGTATAAAGTCCCAGCTAAATAGCAATAGTCTGAAACAGTCAGAAGTATTCAGCATCATGTCTTTATAGTAATTTCCAGACAGTACTTAAAATAGTAGTCAAAAAATGGGATTAAGTAGTAAAAATAAACAACCATTTTATCCAGTGTTAATCTGTGTCAAATGGTAACCTATTCCATTAGCACCAATCTCTCATAATCCAAGGGCACAAACCAGTTTCAAAATAGTCTTCTACAATCTAAAAGACAAATTTACAAACAAACAAACTTTTACATCTGTCTTTTCCAAACTAACGTAGATTCACCATTGACATTTTTGAAGACAGAAGATAAGTTTTATTAGGGTATATTGTCAGGACGAAGCCAACTTAAATACTGAAATTAGCAAAATCTTGCTATTAAGAAGAAATTGTATTGATATGCAGAAACTGTACCAATTCTAAACCACCCAAAAACCCACGTGGACTAAAATCTTCGCAGCCTGTTTTATTCTCTAATTACCTTTTAGTGGAACTGCCCTTTCCACTCCTGTTTAAATTACCATCCCGTGTGAATTTTAATCCTTGAATAGAAATCTGTATGAGAAAAGGAGTCTTCTGTTTAATATTTTGTGCATTATTCTTAAGCCTTTATCATGAATTATTTCCATGAAGGAGCATCTTGAATTCATGCTAGACTTCCCTTTAGTCACAAAGGTCAGAAGTACTCAAGAGCTGTTACAAGGCTGCTTTAGCTTCAGAAGTAAACTTTTTACTAGATCAAATCACTAACCAATCTCTGCATAGGGAGAGCAAACAAATTAACACTACACTATTGTAATTCTTTGGGGGAAAAATTACTCAAAGCTGTATCAACCATTGCACTGGCTACTTTTTCCTCCTTTGAAGTTTTCAGTTATGCTGGCTTTCAGTATTCAATTTTGTCTTTGATATTGAAGTTATTCTAAGGTGTACTCCAACTATTCAACAGAAAATATATTATTAGAATCTATGAAATGTAACTCTTAATACGAAAGTAGCAAAGTAAACAGGTTAAAATCATGGTGATACAAGCTAACTAGGCAGCACAGAGCTGACATGGAAGTAGTTCACTTGTAAAGGTTAAATACAGTGACAATTATTAAAATCAGTAAATATGGCGATACAAAGTGAAAATGGGGCAAGTAGACATAAAACCCTAAGACAGCCTCAGTATAGCAAAATCAGGCAACTAAATGGTGAAAATACTCATATTCATCATCTTTTTCTTTCCTACACGCCAATTTACATCGTTTCTCATCTTATCTTTAGACTGTAAGATGCTTAGTAGTTAAAATGGATCTTAATGGCTCGCTAACGCTGACAATGCTTTGGATCCTAGACATTTGTGATTTTCGGGTTGAAATAAAAAATAACACAGATTGCTTAAAAGCATATTAAGCTACTTCGAGTGATCAGTGCTTATCTGGATCCCGTTCTTCCAAGAGGTGGCATGCACTAATGCCATGTCATCCAATTAACATGACCCAGAAGGAGACACTATGAAATTCTTTAATTCCTGCTTCGCCTAGCCTAATTAAATGCAAAGAGTTATGCCGCTCTACAAATGCTTGCAGGATTTGGGCCTTAACATTACAAACTAGGTAATAAAAAAAGTAAGCAGAAGGGGTGTCAACTGAAATGAGAAAGGCTCAGGTTGAGCAGAAGGAGAAGGGTTTTCCCTTGAGGCAGAAAGCAGAGGGACAGGCTGCCCGGAGCTGTGCAGGCTTCATCCTTCACGGTATCAAGAGACAAATGGACAAAGCCCCCAGCAACCCGGTCTTGAACCCGAGTTATTCTGATTTGGCAATCTTACAAGTAACAAACGTATCCAATCATTAGCGTCTAATGGTCTTAAAATGATTCATGTTAATAATGTGACTATGTTAGAGAAAGAAGAAACCCCATCCGCATTTCTATGCTTGTTGCTAGATAACCTCCCACAGTCCATATGCTTAAAACCAAATGGTTATGACTCCTCAAAGTGTTTTCAATCCCTTACACAGCAACAAAATTAGAAAAAGTTCACTCTACTGCCAGCATGCGAAAAAATAAACTCATTAACATATATTCTCAAAACCATTAAAAAACCACGAAGCCAAAGCCAGAAAACCCACCACACCAATCCCTAATCCACAGCGCTAGGATTTATAAAACGGGATTAGCCCGAAAGAAGCACCGTGAGCGAGTCGGCCACCTTGCGTGCACGCCTCCAAGTCTCCAAGTTGCCCGCCTTGGCTCTACATCACCGCCTTTATCCTACGGTGGGCCCTACATACGTACTTCTAACACCTCTTGAAAGCACCGCGTTTCACCCACACACGTTATATACTCCGTGCACACCCCGGCACACCGTGCCGGGCAAACCCCAGGGCACCTTTGGGATCTTCTCGGGGTCCCCGAGGATGGCTGGAGGCCAAACGAACCCCGCGTTGATCGGCGCTGCTGCCCCGTCAGTGCTCCGTTAGAAAAGTCAGGCAGTTTTTTAGTCCTCTCCCCTAGGTTTCAGGCAGCAAGCACACAGTCCTTTACTGACGAGCAGCTATTCAGTGTATTTTCTCTTCCTTTCCTGAGTATGATTCATATTCTGCCTAAAAAATAGTTTTGTTCCAAGTTTGTCCTGGAGTACTTGTTATTACAGTATCCACATCTTCTTTGTTTTCCGAACACAATAACTCCATTTCACAAATACAAAAAGCAAAGGCTGGGGGACACTAAGCCCAAACCGAAACAAACACGGAAACCCCACAGAGGTTTCCGCTGACTTCCAATTCCAAAATTAACAAACACATATAAAAATAGTTTTCAAGGCAGCATTCAACTGCCCCACTGTTACTCTCCACCTTTTTGCAACACTTTGCCTCATTTGCTCTAAACCCAACTTCCATAGCGGGCCTTCCTAGAGACAAAATTAGATCATGATTCACGTTTCATCTAGGCTCCTCCGTCAGTTTAGTGCACGTCCTTGCTGTGCTACAAACACCACCAGGATCTGGGAAATGGGAAACGAAGGAAGAAAAAAAAAAAATAAAATTAAAAAAAAAAAAAAAAAAATCTCATTTTGGGTTCTCTTTGCACTGGTATCAGTCCCTAGCAGAAAACAAGATGACAGAAAAAGCCGGCTCAGGGTCCTCCGCTCTGGGGCTCAGTCAAGCACAGACAAACCTAACTCACAGCTGCAACTGCAAAGAAATTTTTGATCAGTCCTGGACTAAACCTGTCTCACTGGGAAGGAATTTCAGAGATTTTAATTACAAAGTTCTCACTTGCGTTCAATAAGCACATCAAAATAAAATTCTCGAAGGTCTGTTATTTGATTTTATTTGGCCAAATTTTCACAGGAATGGCATCTGTGCAAACACTGATACACAGGCAACTGCCCTAAAACGTAAAGTTTCTGTTGTAAATCTTTTAAGTATGTAGTGGGTTTGGGGAGAAAAAACAGAAAACCAGCATATTTATCACTGAAAAAAATTTTACTGCTCATAGTTGTTCACAAAAATAGCCTATTTGCACTGGAGTTTCCTGCACAGCAAAAATTTGAGACAGGCACTGAGCATGGAGAAACTCCAACCCGATGTTCCAAATCTGGCAATATTGTAGGTAAGTGAACCTTTAGTATGTCCTAATCGGATATGTCACGCAAATGTTTGTGATAACAGCATTATATTATATTTAGATTCATCTCTTGTTTTTGTAGGGCTTAGTCACAATTCTTAGTCTGTTGAAAATTATTATTATTTCATCTAAGGGAAAACACTTGCGACACCAATCATTATAACCTCCATCGTGCATGATGCTAGAAGAACATACAGTCCTCGCTAATTAAGTTTATGGAGTTATGGGGAGGCTTAAAGAAAAGACAAAACAAGGCGGAGTTTGAAAGTGAAAAGAGCCGCATGGCATAAAACATATTTCAAGAAAAGGTCATTTTGAGAGGAAACCTATAGATACACAGGATACAAATATAGCACTAAGCAAAACAAAATTGTCAGAGCTGTGACAGGTGACAAAATCAAGTTCATGAATGCAAGAATTGGAAAGCTAGAGGAACAGTCTGTAGAGAGCATCTCCAGCTCTATAACAAAAATATAAAGAAGTCATACAAATATATAACACTAGCTGAATTTAATAGAATTTCATATCTTCGACATAAAGACCAAAAATAAAGTCAGCTATAGCTAATTTGGAAAGAGATGGGGAAAATTACAGAATAAGGGTTTTGTCTTGTTACTGCAACACAAACAGGTATACACTGAAAACTAAGTTTGCAAGCAAACAAATTGTTTGCCTGAAAGGAGCGGTTACATTAAAAACCCTACAAAGCTATATACATTCATCTTGATAAAGAACAATCAATTATTCTGCAAAATTTACAGTTATAAATGCTGACTTAATGTTTTCATTAATCCTCTTTATACTCTTCAAAAATAAAATATTTCATTTTGATGTAAATAGCTGAAAGACAGTCTGAACTGTGCTGCAAATGGTTTTATGCAGTAGAAAATGATAATAACATGGGTTTGTTGGGGTTTTTTTTCCAGAACTTATACTGAGAAACACACCAACTATAATATATACCAAATTCTGCACAGATTTGCATGCCACTTCAAATGAGATTTAGAGAGCTCTTGGAGAAGAATGTATTTCATCACAAGATTCCCTCCCTGTATTACTGAAAGCATTTATGTGGTGGGGCATTCATAATCAACCAATATCCCAATCTTACCACAAAATTAATGCCGCACTTATCTAACCAACTGCTTTTTGCTAGCTGAACTGCAAACAGGAATGTGTTATCAAGTTGACGATGACATCGTTCTTGCATTAACAAGGATGGATATTAGATTAATCAGTAGGCTTGTAGTGTGCTTCTGCACTAACAGGATACCCAACACAGCTGTATCCTGAAAATTCAGTATTCATAGGTGTAGTTCTAGCATATATCTGAAATTTTAAAACTTATCTTCTTCGATTTGGAATGTCTTTTTACTGCTTAACAACATGGAGATGGGGAAGATATACTTTTTTTTAACTTGAACTCTTACCAAATGTGTCTTTCTCTCCTCCACTATCAGAAAGTTCATACAAATCACTGAAATGCTGACACTTTTATTCAGAACATATTTAACACTTAAACTAAGCACCAAACTCGGCACAGCCAGATGCAAAAAAAGACCTTACACCCTTCCCACACCCCTTTCTAGGGCTTCACTGGAAGTCCTTATAGGCAGACTCGTCAGCTCTTCAAAAAACGGAAGCACAAAAATATCCCAAACTTCTCTTAGCATCTTTGATTCCCTCTCCCCCGCCCTAAGAGGAAAATAAAATCCAGCTAAATCAGCAGATAGTATTAGGTGGTATTGCATGTGCTCGATTTGCAAAGGCTATAGCACTGAAGTCCACCAGAATGTCCCGTAACTTCTGTTATTCCAGCTCACGTAGAGAATTTCCTCTGAAATGACTTCAGGTGTTCTGTACTGTGCGCTTGCACGCATTCAAGGTGGGGTGCCACTCGCTGTAAGCTAGACAGGGGTAGTAGTAACAAAAGTTTAAAAATCTCTTTTTAGATGAGCTACGGCGGGAGCGCGAGGCCTGAAAAAGCAGACCTAACTTCTCTAGTGGTGTATGCCAAACAAGCAATAGCAGAAATAACACAGAAAACATATTTCATACTTATTAGAAGTGAACTGATGTCCAGGAACAATAACCTCGTATTTACGGAACGCTGGAGTAGCAAAGGTAGTCAGCACGAAAACCAAAAAAACCTCAGTGGAGAGGTGAAAGGGCAATCTCTCAAGTGCCCCAACAGATGCATTCACACGCAATCTTCACCTCAGTCATGAACTGTTAGGTTTAAAAAACCACGCAAAAGGTAGGGAAGAAATAAATGAACCGCAGTGTCTAAACCCTTCTCACGTTACCCTGTCTCCTAAGTTCACCCTTCGGTACGCAGGTGCCACACTGCAGCGTAAGGCACAAGACAGGACGAACAGTCTCGCTGCAGAACTCGGCCACAAGCTGCTGCACAAATGCAACTGAAACCACGACGTTTCAGGGTATTTGTAAGTGGCCTAGATTCGGTTTCGAGTTATCAGACAGAATTAACCTTTTCCTGAAGTTTATAATGTGGTTCCTTTGTTTTAGAAGGTAAACTTGAAACGATCAGTAGCACATGCTATTGAAATAAGGGTTGTCGTTTCATCTTTGTTATGTTACTTAATTGCTGACAGGATTTTGTAGCCGACAGCGTTTAGAATGCAGGAGCTGTACTTTAGAGCTTCAGTATATTTTTTGAATACAAGCTTACATTTAAATGAGCGTTTCCCTTATTTCTATTAAATTTTAGTAGCGATGGAACAAGCAAGTACACACTAGCCACTGCTGAAACAGGTTCCTTCCACTTTACCGATTTTACCTAAAGATACGGTCAACTAAGTAAACGGATTTACATCATGAGATGTTTGTCTCACCAGTCATTTACAGCGGGGGCCAAGTAGACTTTATGTTGTTGTCCTCATCACAGGGCTAAGTTTAGATGCTGCCAGCATATGCTAAAAGGTTGCACTGAAAAAGAGAACTGTTTTTTTAATTTATTTATTCATTCCACCTGTATATGACTATATACATAGGACAACAGTTTGGTGAAACTAGCCTAGCTCATGGTAAAATTTGCAAGAAACAGCTAAGGTAAAGAAATTGCCATGACAGCCTGGTTGCTTATGGCCAACTCGTCAGCTTTGCTCAAAAGCACAAGGATGCAGGTGCCCGGCTGCCACCCAAACCTCCCAGACCACGCGGGCAGGAGGGAGAACTGAGCCTGGAGCCCTCTGAAAGAGCACTTCTCTACAGAGATGAGGGGAAAAGTAGTATTGCTAGTTTTCAATCACATCACAGTACTTCTACCATAATCCTCAAGGCCCTCCTGAACAGCAAGAAGTTGTTTGCACAATCCCATTCCTATTTCTTTTTTGCAATATGTCATTTTTTTGACCTTCCTTCCCCCCCCCACCCCCCCTTCACTTTTGGTGTAAGAAATGTGTAGGTCTGATTTAAACATCTATTTTGTATTTGAATTTCATAAGTTAAGCACTTGTATTTTGGTGTCAGACATTGGCTTAAATGAAATCTTTCTATCGTCATGATTAGTAATTAATTGCTTTTTTTCTTCCTATTTTTAGCGTGGAATTGGATTTTAAACAGCAAGAAGATAAACTACAGCCAGTTTTGAGAAAACTTCATCCTATTGAGGAAACTCAGGTTGCACCTTTGCCTTATTCTCAGGAGAGCTACTCCTCAACTCCCAAGCAAAAATCCAAAACTGAATCAAAAAAGCATGGAAGATGGAAACTCTGGTTCCTTTAACCCAAGTCCATTACATGTGGAGTTCAAGGCCTTCTTTGAAAAATATTTGGAGTTCTATCAATCGTCTATAACGGGATCTTGGTAGACTGATCAGTGTTACCGGCCAATGTAGTTCTGACCATTCTGGCAGCGTTCAGTTCTCACCGTATGTACCAAAAAGGCCTTTGTACCTATAAACTAATGTCCAGAAGCAAGGCGTTAGATAATACCTTGCCAACTTTTATTTGCAGTTCACCAATGTGGGATGTAAAACCTGAATTGAAATTTGTACAAAGATGGAAAGTAAAACTATTCCCCCACCCCACCCCCCCTTAGATCTGAAAGCATCACATTCTAACCTGTTAAATTGTAGGCTGTCATCCTGTACACAGCTAAATATCACTATTGTTTTAAAGCCTTTGGGGGGTTTGGTTTATTGTCTTTTAACAATAACGAGGGGGAAAAAAAAGCAAGCAAGCCTTATGTTTGCAATGGTCTTCAGTTTTACAAATCCATGTTGATCGGGGAGTGCAGTTTTCAGCACATATATCCTGGACAAAGCACAATTTTTCATGTGGTCCAAGACCAAGAATAATCTCCAAGATGTGACTATATGTATATTTGCCTTCATGCAATGTAGACTTCAAAGCTATCAAATTTCGACACCGCACCATGATTTCTAATTTAGCTGTGTCCTCATCACCAGACGAACAAGTCTGCTGCTCATCTCCAAGGGGTGAGCGGCTAGAAACCTCCCAAAGTCAGGACAAGCCTTTAACCACATCAAGCTGACAGGGTCAAGGCTACGGGACAATCATCTGTCCTAGATCTCACTTTTAGTCTTTTGGTACCCAAAAGGTCTAAATGACACATTCTGGCACAGAAAAAAAACCCAACCCCACAAACAGAACAATCAAAAGCTCTACGGATTGTTGATATTTGCCATAATTTAGTATCTTTTTGTAACACAGTCTTTGGAAAGCCTCTACACTATTGCAGAAGGCACCAGAAAATTTATAGTACGCATCACGCTTTGAAACCTGTTTGGAAGGAGCAGTAATTTTAAATGCTATTTATTTACTAAGCTTCTCGATGGGTTTCTCAACTTATTATAATTTATATCTCAATCTATTAATTGTACTTGCTAACCAACACACTTAGGGAAGAGATGTGAAACAATTTTTTCCTAGTTTTTTGTTGTGGGGTTTTTTTTTTTTTTCTTTTTTCTAAATGACACTTAAAATTCTGCTCTGAATTATGAACTGCAACTTTTTCCTTTAAGTATTTGCTACTGTCATTAAACTTGCATCTACAATGACCGTTTGTGGAAAAATTTCTCATGCTAGAACTGGCCAGGGAGTGGGAATCTTGTTGTCTTCTTTTTTTTAAGGATTTAAGATAATTTGAGTCATACTGTGTCATGTGACAAACTGGTTTACTAAGAATTGGTTTTGAAATTGCATACCCTGCAGCATCAGTAAGATACAAATTCTTCAGTCTTTAGGTGGAAGAAATGTAAACTTTAGCAGAAGAGTTTGCACATACTAAAGAATTTGAAGTGTTTTCGTTTACACTATTCTTCCTCTTAGCTCAGCATCACATCCATTACTGCAAGAAAACTTGAGGAAAATAACTTGGTTTTATCCCCCCAAAGCAAAGAGCAAGAAAAGGAAGTTAAAATGGGAACAGAAATGCAAAAGATGTCTATGTCCAGCTCAAAATTAATTTCAGCATGCTTTAATGGAAAAAAGTCACCTTTGCAGTAAACCTTCCAAGAGGGCTACGAGTTCTTGTACATAAGCAAACAATATCCTGAAATACTTCTGTGAAAGGTGAAGAATTAGAAAAGGTGATCCTGTATACCAGGAAGGAAGTACAATTGTTTCATGTGGAAAAAATGCGTTTCATGTATTTTATATTGGTTTTAACTGAAAATATAAAACTGTTTACAAGACAGCCCACCCGACATGTTTTAGAAACCCAGATACTTCCAAACAAGAAAATACTTTTTTTTTTCCCCCTAACCAGAAAGAAATATCAAGTAAGGACCTACCAAGAAAAATACAACAGTATTCAGCATTATTTTAAAATAGTGTTAATTATTAACACATCCATGCTAACATGTCTAGCGTTTGGTTTTTTTTTTTTAAAAAGAAATTAAATTAAGCATCTCTTAATGGCAATCAATTACAAATCGTTAGTGTCACCGAATCAGTAGTTTTTCCCATAAACCTGTTCTAAACGTTCTTGTGTGCAGGGACTCTGACACAAAACTGAACTGTTTTTACGTGCGGTTACTGACTCATACAGAGACCAGTCTTCTGTAATCATTTGAAACGATAGAGGAAAATTCACTGGTGAAACATATAAGAGCTAAAAGTGAAAGTTCTCACGGCGTGTTCTGTACATGTCCAGGCTATTTTCTTAAGAAGTTGCAAATTTTTAATTTTTTACATTTTTTTAAAACTGGAAAAGCTAACATACATATAGTCTTGCTTAAAATTACATATCGTGTTATATCGTACCATACAATGTAATTTGTAATAAAATGTTTTTGCAAGTGTGTAAAATGTATCATATTGTATTACATTTAGAATCACTCAGGCTCAGGTTAGCTAGACACCGAGAGAAAAACCTAATTCTTTAGAGCTTTTAGTTGAATGTGACTGACAAAGCTATTTTCACCCTAATGTAGAAGATCTTATAAAATGCAGGTATGAGGATAATAACAAAGAAAATGCATCTTTACTTTCAATGTGGCACATAACGTAGCTTTGCTGAATTCACTTTGACAATACCATGCACTTTCATACACTAATTTGCTATATGCACTTCTCCCATATCATGCTTAAAAATACTTTTTAGTCAATAAATACTGCAGTGATTTTATATTACTTGCTATTTTCTGAGTCCGTATAATTTCCATTAAGCAACAGTTACATTCTTTGTTTTAGAACTATTAGGAAACACTATTCATGTGAGTATCACTTGTTTTCTTAAAAGAAAAAAGTCACTGTAAAAATAGTTTAAAAATCAGGATAAACTGAAAAAAAAATCATGATTAAAACTGAAAAATCCTACCATTGGTACAAAGTGTTTGCTTTTTCTTGCTTAAGATGCAAAACCACTGTCGATGCCTTTAATTTCACTCTACATTTTAAAGGTTAATTATTTTTTTCAAAATCAAATAGGTTCATTTTTCGTGAACACTATTAAATCAAGTACTCTGTTAGATTATACCATTTCTTTAGTATCTGTATAATAGCACGAATTATATATTACTACTGGAATTTGTTAACTGGATTGCCACTAAAAATATAACTGCTATACCGACACAATTCTGTTCTAGTAGAATGAAACAGACTGCATGGAAAGATTTTTAGTATTATTTCAGCATCCATAAAATACAACTGTGGCTTATTAAAATAATTGGACTGCTAGAAATTTGCTGTCAATTTGTTTAGGTGAATGCAGTTTGTCCCAATAAACATTGCTAGGACATACTCCATACCCATTCGCTGCATCAGTGATACTACATTTTACAACATAAAAAAAGCTCAGTATTAGTGATGGAACAAAATCGTGCCCGTCATTCCAAACACCACCTCAGTTGTTCTGAATTTATTTTGCAATACGTAATTTCAAATGTTTTTGAAAGATAAGACGACATGCAATTCAGTAAAACATAGTATAGTTTTTTTACATGGTAGAAGTCCGGTGAAGACAATAAAGCTTTCTCCCCAACATTTTGGAACCCATTAATCCTAACTTGACAGATTTTAAGGCACAGAGAGATGATTTACATCTAGCTTCAACTCCTAAATCACTTTTAGCCCCCGAACTCTCTCCTGTGACCCTCAATAACTCATATCTTTCTTAGACTTAGACTCGTATTTTACTGCCTTCCAGAAGGGCATCCTGCCTTGAAGATGCCAAGAGACGGAGAATCCACCACCGTCTTTGACTGATCGATTATTCCAGCGTTCACCTCCCACACCAGCGCACGTCCTCTGCTCTACTTCAGGCTGCTCGCTCTCCCGTGCTGCCACCAGCTCCTCCTCTTCCCTCTGACGGGTGTCGTCTTCACCCGACGTAGATTCTCCTCCGCTACCACCGAGGGGCACCTCTAAATCTTCTCTGTTAACCTCAGACGGCTTTCACGTCTCGCACCACAAGACACTGACTCTCTCCACTTTCTGGCGATTTCCACAGCATTTCTCTTTCGGTTTCACCACATCCTTGTTCTAAAGCATAGGGGGTTGGGGGGGGGGGGGGGGAACTGACGTGGGAAACGCTCCACTCAACAGTGAAGTCATAAAAGTCCTCTCCCGTCCACTGCCTCCTAGTCACATCCCAGGAGAATCTAAAATAGCATTTTTTTCCCCGATCACAGCAGGTGTTCACACTGACTTTGTTCACTATATTTCAGAGCCACTGCTCTTAAGGACAGAGTCTCTTGGGAGTACAGCCACTTCTTTGCTCTTATATCTGTGAGCTAGATTTTTTTCTGTATCAAAACGAATTTGATTTCTTCCACCGTATAAAGGAATCAAGCTTGCCTATTTCACAGATGATCATCGCACAGTTGCACAAATCTGCCAACTGAAGTATCTTCCAAAAATTGTACACAGAGGGATCCAAAAACCCCATCTGGATGTCCTTTCTGAAATTAAAGAGTTCAGCAACCAGCTTGTTTTTCTTGGCTTTCTAAATGAGAAACATACCAAGAGGCTGACCACAAGGAAGTGGGGAGTAATCATGATGTCATTTTGGACCTACCATCGTGGCCAGTCAATTCTGATTTACTGAAGGAGGCCAATACGCTGACTCCCATGGAACACAACGTTGTTCAAAAGTTACTAGGCAAGGAAAGAGATGGTTTAAAATTATCCTTCAAAACAGACAAGGAAGCATGCTTAATTTACCTTTTTTTTTTTTTTAGATAACATGTTCTTCAGTATGAAAGATTTTGTGGTCTTGTTATAGGCGACTTCGTACTGCGTCACAAGCAGGACTAGCTCCAGGCACATGCAGAAGTAGCCCAAAGCAGCTAAATTCTGTGAGCAGCAATGAACCCCGGCCCCGCATCAGACAACTCGGCACCCACAGGCTGCAGCTGGTTCTTACCTTCACTACAACAACCCACACAGAACCTTCTACTCAGTCAGCAAACAGACCAAGTAAAAATCACCGTGAGATTGCCAGAGGAAAAAGTAGCCTAAAATAATGAGAATTAAAATGGTGACAATACGTTTTTATTGCATGTTAAAAAGTCGTTTGATATGGCCGGCTGGAAACTAATGCTAATTTCCAAGTATATAAATTCACTGCTTTCACTGAAACAACCTAAGTGGCCAGTCTGTGCTTAATCTTATTTAATACAGACACCAGTGAAACTGAGGGTTTGGGTGTTGGTTGTTTGTTTTGTTTTTACAAGTTCTGGAGGCTAGAAGAAAGTGTGCAGTGTCACAAATGTTAACTGCAATTCATCTTGCTACCAACTCCTACAAAAATTATGGTTAAACCAGATTTTAATCTATCACTTATACTCTGTTTTATTTATTGTCTAGCTTTGATTCTTACAACTCGTCTGTCTTATTTCAAGATAATTCTCTTTGGAAGGTATATGATAAAAATAGCTTATGATTTTTATCTAGAAACTCACACATTTAAGGAAGCAGAAATACAAAAGAAAAACCAAAAGCTGTGCGAAGTCAAAACAGACTATTGGAGAATCTTTCCAGTCTGTTCCACACTGTAGATAAGGCACCTCCTGTAATTAAACACAGTTAACCGGCAATTTAAGGTTTAACAGACAGAAGCTTTGCCACAGATGCAAGATGCAGCCTCGAAGAATACTGAAGACCAAAAAAAAACATTAAAAGGTCATATCCAATACCTCCCATATTTAGATGGAGCCATGACAGGCCTCAGGTAAGAGTCACCAAACTCTTTTCTTCTTTCCTGGATTACGGTGGAGCGTTTGTAGCACAGTGAAACACATACACCTGACCAGATCACTGCGCTGGTCCCGCCACCGCCGTAGGCTCGGGCTGGTCCCTTGCCTTACCCTGCAGGTCGGGGTTTTGGTCACGTAGGCAGTACAACTCACCCATCTTCTGTCAATGTTTTTCCAAAGGAAACTGTCCCAGTAACAGTCATTCAGTATCAGACATACAGAACCCTATCCATAGGTTATAAAGTACAGAAAGTAATCTGAATTATTTATGGTATCTTTAATAGCCTCTAAACGCATATCCTCCTGAAACAGTAAATTTCGTGTCTTACGTTCCCATTACATTAGTATAGCTAGCAACCTCACTTGCTACTGAAGATTTTTGTTCACTAACCTAAAATCACATTATGTTTAAGCATTCCACTTCCGCCTCTGTTCCAAGTTAACTCCATTTTCACTTGACTACTTAAATTCTTTCCAGTCCCCTGCTGATCACGTAGAACTCCGGCCTCTCAGAAACACCAGCTCTCACTGACTTATCATACAGTCAAAACCAACGTATTTAAGTCACGCAAGCCTCAAACGCAGAAGGGTATATACAAAGAATATTATTAAAATGTAAACTGAAACAATTTCTACAAAACAATTGTCTTTGATGTTTACCCCTATAGGTCCCAAAGTTCCTGCATCCCAAATGCCACAGTAGTTCCACCACGGTGATTAGACCAGAGGTTTATAAAGAATGTGAAATTAAATGAACTTGATTGACCCTGC
The DNA here is from genome assembly GCF_929443795.1 of Astur gentilis. Lineage (NCBI taxonomy): Eukaryota > Metazoa > Chordata > Aves > Accipitriformes > Accipitridae > Astur > Astur gentilis. Next base: position 41,217,861 of record NC_064888.1, on the reverse strand, counting down.
AAGGGGATTATGAATCTATGTTTCTGTATCGCTACAGAAGTCTTGTCTCCGACAAGGACCGCGTCTTCCGTTTGTTTGAGCTACTCAGAGCAGGATCCTCAGAGGAACGCTTCCAGAATGAAGCTAACAGCTGATAAATCTTAATGGCTATATAGTTCACATCTACAGGAGTAAATGCCAGTTTCTCCGTATTTCAGATGCAAGGTATTTTTTTTATATTTCAAGCGTATTATGCAACATTAGGTTTTGGATGAAGATGACACAGCTAAGTATTTCTTCAAGGTGAAAACATGCCAGCTTTAGTACACAATATAGCTCTCTTTATATAAGAAACAAATTGCTATGTTCTGTAGTTTACTTCATTTGAAAAAAGTTCTTGTTACTTAAATTATGCCTCTGTAAGATCCTTTATTTTTAAAATTCCTTCCTTCTACTCATCCTTTATGGTTAGTCCTCTAATATAAGTTCCAGGTAAAACCATACTAGTATTGACAAAAGAAAACTTAATACATAATTTCAACCTGATTCTGATCCAAGAGAAGTCAGGTTATGCTTGCTAATTATCACTTGCATTTTACTCTTCCTACTTTGCTGATGCCACAAAAATGAATTCTTACTGGTTGACTACAGGAACATGCTTTCCACCACGCACTACATTTTAAGATAGGAGTAAGTACTCCTTGAAAATAGCCCATCCTATTAATATTCATTACATAATGATAGAGTGTGAGGATAGAGTGATTTCAAGCTGTATTCATGATCACTATGGATATTTTTAATACAACTGTACTTAGTTAAAATATATACAGGAGAAGTGTTCAAATATAATTTGATAAACGCAAAAGGAATAATTAACCTTTTAAAATATCAACTAAATCATGTTCATCAAAATAATAATTAATTCACATCCTAATTATATCTGAAGAAGTTTCCTGTATATATGTCTTGCAAGAATACACCTTGTGTGCAACTGAGGGAAGAAGTGGAGTTCTGCATATTGTTAATAATTTCTGTGGTAACACACAAAGTAACAATCACATATAAACACATCCCAGCACGAGAATATTCTGTAAGAATGATCTCTACTTCTAACCATTTCTTGCTCCAACGGTGGATCTGGTGATCCATTATCACTTTCTTACAACAAAAACTACTGCAGCAAATCAAAGTGGTAAAAGTGAAAGACAAAAAAAACTCAGCAGATGACGCACTGAAGACAAAACTAAAATTGCAATATATTTGCCAACACAAGCACCACCATATGCCAAGTAAATGGGACGGCAGTAGATAAGTAAGATGTGCTGAGGACAGACAGCCTCCTCATAAAAACTCAAATATCACTCTGTGCAATTACAGAGAGAATAAAATTGGAAAAGAAAGGGGACAGCAAAAAAAAGAAAGTGCTAATGGACTCAGATCTATCTGACTAACAAATAAACCCTTTTTTAAGAAAGAAATCAGTGTATCGAACCAAATGAACCAAATTAACGTAGAATAGGACAGTTACTCAGACCGATAAGAAATCTGGTCCGCTTTGACCAGTTTGCTATTACTATCAGTTGCCAGATGCAGACACCTAAAAAACAATATAAGGTAAAGGCAAACACACAGTGAGACTCCCAAAACCACACTAAGATCTATCCCCAATTTAGGTATCAATAGGCCTCACTTTTTTTTGTTTGTTTTTCATTATTTAGACCAATATTAATGATACAGTTGAAAAATTGAAGTCTCAGGCTTCGCAATCACAGCGCTATGCCACTGAAGTGGAACACAGTAACTTGCAGCTACTGCAGCAGCCCTTCCTCTAGGTTGTCAAAATGTAATAAGTTGGGGCTCTATTCTTCAATCATTTGAATACTGCCATTATCTTGGTTATCTCAGTTGTTGTCAAAAAAGGCAAGTATATACCTGTAGAGTCAGATGATTGCTAATGTAGTAACAAGCATGCAAGTCTTCCATTTCCACACTTTTCAGCTGGCTAGTTACAAATAATACATCGTTTTGGTTAACACAGACCTCTAAAATCTGGCTAATCACCTGGCACCCGATATTTTTCAAGTATCTTTTCCCCCCTTGTGTAAACCACACAAAAATTACAAGCCAATGTTTTACAGCAAAGACAGTTGCAGAAGCTTTTGATTGCTTTGGGTCACCTGGGATTGAAATCCTATTACAGTCAGGTTCAAAAAGATGTGACAAAGGTATTTAAGTTTACATCAAGAGACACTTACAATGAGCTCTGAATCACGTCCCATGGAAATGACTGTTCTGTTTACTGTCCTCAATAGCTTTTCCATGATTATCTGGACATGTCGTTGTGTTGGCCCCTAAGGAAAAAGAATAAATTAGTGGTAACTAGATACAACAGACACCAATACATTTGAACTATTTACGCTTCCCTTTAAATCTGCCCATCTTGTGAAAGTTAAATAAAACATCACTCCCTGCTGCTGATCAAAAGCAGAAAATTAGTCTCCCATTTTAACAAACACCATGCAAAGTCTATTTTATTAATACATGTTACTGATAAATTAACATGTACCGTTACAATTATTTAAATGAACGGCAAGTCCCTGGAAATATAACAAAGCCTATGACATTTAGTTACCTAATAATTTTATTTTCCTAAGTCATTTTTCCAACATCAAAAGCCCATAGGCATTACGAAATCTGGGGGGCTATTGTGCAACAGCTCAATTAAAAGAAACAGCAAAGCAAAGCAAAGCTAAGCTTTGGTTATGGAGCTGCTATTTCAGTCGATTGTTTCAAATTGATATTTCTGTATTTGAATAAATCCGCCACTATTTTTGAAAGAGTTGAAAACGAAGTACTTAGTGCGACCAGCTTTTAAGAACAAGTTCAGAAATCTCATGCAGAATGGCGGCTACAGGAGCTGAAGCCAAAAACACATAACAAGGAGAAAGAAACAGATGAGCTTCGCTCCCATCTTTTACTTTATAAACAGGCTCCTTCATAGTTTTCACTAGCCTGAAGGAGAAGACTTCAAAAGTGGTCTGTGAGATGGAAAAAGGAAACAATTCTATCACCAACATTTGCAAGCGTTTTTGCAGATAATTATGTAAATAAAACAGCATCTTTGTGTTGCTTCTTGACCATCAAACAAACATTCTGATGAACCATTTTCTTTCTTGCCCTTGGACCCGTACAATAACCCACATCTTATCACTGGATTCTGTTTAATTACCAAAGGCAGACTTGCATATACAAAATACGCATTTGCGTATTTGAAGAACCAGCTACGCTCAGTACGTATATACACAGCTACCGCTCCAGTATAGACTCTTCTTCCTGCTGCTGACAGACCCGTCTTTAGGATAAACCTTACAATTCTGGTACCAAGAGCATCTGCACGGAAGAATGCATCTATCTCGGCACCTTGTTTCTCTCCACCCTTCAGCTCTCCCTCCTTTCTCTCCAAGATTTTCCTCCTCTTTGCGTTCCTGGCACTTGTGCTGCTCCTGCCCATTCTTCAGTTTTACTTTACATAGCTAATCACTCACAGCGTTTCCTTCCTTTCCCCGTCCCCTTCTCCATCTCGGCTCTGCTCCTGCCATTCCTGCAGCCCCACTCCAGCTGGGCTCAGCCCAGGAGATGGTGGAGCCGTGAGCGAGTTGCTACCACGAGGAGAAATGCAGCCAACAACAAAGAGTGACAGGAAGGAGCCAAGCTGTCAAAAACAAGCTCCTTTTTTAAAATAACCCACTTTCTGAAGCAGTCACACAGAACCACTTGAAAAAAGAAACCAAATCAGAAAGAGCCCAAAAAACGTAGTTAAATAAGATGCTAGAGACAATGTGAGAGTAGCTGACCCCTGAGGTCCTTTCCAACTAAATTAGTGTATGATTCTGCATAGGACTGAAGGTTCAGGCAGCAGCCTCATCAGCCCAAACTTCTTTAAGAGAGCACCAAATCATTACAGCTCTCTGGCAAAGCACTAGTATTTGCATATTTGTGTGAAGTCATGAAAAGACAAAAAAGGGACTATTATGCAAGATACACATCTGCCTACCAGCCCAGGGCACTGCACAGGTTCTCACGCGCAACCGTCTCACATACGTGCACATTCTGAATGGCTAAGACAACTACACCAGTTATAATGTTTATGCAGAAGCCGCCACTTTCCAAGTTCAGCTTATCTCTTACCGAGGTGGAGAATTCCACTAGCTAACTTGAAATGGCACTTCAAAAAGCTACGCAAGTTTACTGTGTTGGCAAAAGTGTATGTTCGTGTGTGGGTACGTGCGTGTGTGTACACCCACCCCCTCCTTCAGACTGGCCTAGGCAGGCCAGTATCAATACAACTCAAATGTGCGTTTCCCAAAATGCTCATGGGGAAAATAAAAAGCCAAACCAAACCAAACATTTTCCACCTGGCAGAGGCTAAACACCATGTAAGAGACAGGTTGAAGTCCTAAGAATATCTGTTTACTCACTATCTAACCAATGTCTGGAGAAGTGTTATTGAGTAAGAGCGCTGTATTGGATGTGCCTCAGAAAGAGTAAGAAACATGCTGAGATGTCACACAACACATCCTCATCACGGGACACCTAAAAAGAAGACTTAAGAGAGACTGGTTGGGTGGGGGGAAAGAAAAACTAAGCCATCAGGAGTTACCTGCTTAATTCATTCTACTAAGATCCATTTCTTTTAAGTGCTAATCATCACAGAACCGTACGATACTAACCACGTCTTTCTTGTACAGCACTTCCAGGATGTTACTCAGCAACTGGCAACAAGCCTCCAAATCTTCTTGTCTTTCCAAGTGATACTTCAGCTGATCTGTCATTGTTGGCAGCAAGATTTCCCTGCAGTCTGCACACAAAACATAAGGTTACATACACAGCTTTAAATAACTTCGTAGCGCTGCCTAAATAGCCAATCTGCTTCAGTGCTTACGTTCAGATTAAAAAAATAAAATCAGGAAGAAGAAGGTAAATCCAGATTTCCAGTCACTTGCTTTTCAACCCAAAATATAAAAACCTGAAAAAAGTTACAAGCAAGTGAAAATGAAGTCATTAGGTTAAGAACGCTCGGACAAGCACTACCCTCCCTCCTGCGCCGCCCCCGGCCCCAGTTCAGCAAAGTACTTGAGTGGTCTCGCTGACGTCAAACCATCTCTGCTTAAAAACACTGATTAACTGGACCTATCCAGCACCATCGCAAGCGTTATGCACACGCTTACCTCCATGCTTGCTTGACTGGTTGAGCGTTGGCAAGGTGTATTAAACTTCCTTCACCTTACCTGTACCGGTTACCAGCATAGCCTAACCATACAAACATGATTCACTGAGAGGTATGGGGTATTCGGAATAACGTTCAGCTGCATGGCGTGGTCTTTTATAGCTCAGAAAGTGCTGCTGAAATACTTTTTGCTGGTATTCAGATGTAGTTGCCTGTACAAAGCAAGTACAGGGCTTGCAGAGAGAGATAGGGAAGATGAAGAAAGTGGACATGGAGCTAAATAATAGAGGTCAACATTTTAGCTCAAGTCAAGCACGTAAGGGAAAAAAGGCGAAAATTGATATTCCTAAAGCTACCAACAGGTAACACTGGGGCACTGATCTAATGGATCTAATTAACGTATAACCTGCAAATTGTCTTGCACAGAGGGAGTGCAGGGCCCTAGGGCTCACTCCTAACCCTGGACCGTGCTCTTTTTCCTTCAGGAGAGATGGCACAGCCAGAGATAGCTGTCTTCTGCCACGGTGGCATCAGCTGCAACTAACCACAGCGCGAGACGAGAAGCATGCTCGCTTTATGTGCAAAAGCAGGGAAGAGTGAAGTTAAAACCCTTTAGCTTCCCCCATTCCCAGCCCCCAAGTAAACCAATGCCTAAAGGAGGGGAACTGGTTATTCTTGTTCATCAGAGCCTGACTTCCTCCAGACGAAATGATGATTAAATTACACAGTATATATACCATCAGCATAGTACTAAAACATTATTTGGGGGGTGAGGAAAAGGAGAGCGGGAAGGGACAAGGAAGAATTTCGAGCATTTTGGTATTTTTCCACCTCCTCTAAATAATACTGTAGAAGAGGAACAGAAGAAAACCATGAGACTTTTCCAGCTATTTTACCCTACTAGACACCAGTTCCCAAGTCTCTTTCCCTACCGACCTACGCAGCTATCTCATGTACGTATGGAAGAAGGTGTGAGGTCTGCTTCATCCAAAGGAAGGAGGACTATGTTCCTGTACTACAAGGGCTGGATTACCAATTTTCTCAGAGAAGTCATATGCAGACAGAAAGCAGCACAGCTATGAGCGTATACGCACACGAACCAAGTATCTTGAAAACCAACAGTTAGCAGTAAGAAATTCTTATTTTCCTGACACACGGACATACACCATCACAACATGGGTCACTCCAAAAAGTTGCCCATGAACTATAAAATCCACCTAGCCCACAATCTCTGAAAACACAACTGAAGAATTCACTTTGTGAAATGCTACATTGGTTGTTGGCCCGTGAGATCTCTAATAATACAGTACGTGGGAAAATATGGATGAAGCTCTTGACAGCCGCACAAAAGATCTAACACGCTGACATTTTTTTTTAGTGATATTACCCAAATTGCTTGGACTTGATGGCACATGGATGACTCACGAGAGGAGGCTTCATGGCAGTCCTTAATGACTATATCTTTGCTTAGAGATTATTTTCACACAAAAGCTGAAGTCCCTGGAACGTCAGAAATGCTCATGAGCACTCAATTAAGTCTTTATTTAAGACACTTTTAAGGAGTTCTGGACCAGTAAGTATCACCATCCTCACATCAAGAGTGTGGGTAACATACAGACCACAGCAGGAGGCACAAGACTAAAAAAGTGAAAACTGGAGATTAATCTCAATTAAGAGGGAATGACTCCATATTGCAAGGTGAAAGCACTTATTTAGGGTTATACCTAACACTTTCCCGAGAAGCAAAAAGATCAGTAGCTCATAGTAACACTTTCAACACTAGGAAGCTTCCTCTTGGTAGCAGTAGAGTGCTGCTCAACGGCAGAAGCTCCTTCTGCAACCAAGCACTCCCTTTATTGATATACATTCGGTCTCTGTCCTTTTGCAGTGGATACGACTGGCACCCAGAAGCAGTCGGGATGGGCAGGAGTTACGGAATAAGCAAATTGGTGCTAAGAAGCTACAGCAAATACCAGCAGTTCAAAGGATGACAAAGATCTCGGTGAGGAAAAGATGGTCACCCTGGCTTTGATTCACCAGAATTAAGTACCTTTACTAGCTTCATCTTTTGCTGAAGAGACGTCCATAGACAGAATGTGCACTTCCACTCTCGACCGTTCCTGACGATTCCCGACAATATTTAGGAGATGCCGCACCCCGGGTGCCGAGGTGTCAGTGCTGTAGAAGGTACTATTGTAACAGAGAACCCAATTGCACTGCACGGGTCCCACGCAGACGCCAACTTCAAAATCCCTCCACGGTGAAAACCCGAGGCTCGGCTGAGAGTCTGCTGGTTACAAGCATGGGAGGGACAAGGCAGTATCACCAGTGCTAAAATATGCACTGCAGGTACCAGAAAAAACTGACAGCTAGTAGGCAAAGGGGTGCCAAGGACAAAGAAATCAATACATGCTTATAGTGTTGCGTTTTGGCTTGCAGTGGAAAAATTGATACAGGCATTAAAAACTCAGTGAAAATTACTCTCACTAGATGACTCTCAGTTATAAGGTACGGGCTCAAGAGGACTTGCTTCTCCTACTAAAAAAGAGAAGGAAACAGGATAGATGAGACAAAGATGGACTTCACAGGGAAACAGTCTCTGTCCAAAGTCTTCTCGAAGCCTTCAGCCAGCACCCTAAGGTCCAATTGCAATGACTTGAACTATTCTCCGCAGCTGCCTCAGAACTCCCAGGTCATCGATGACCCCAGCCTTCTGTATCCTACAGGAGGGGCACCTCCACGAACTTGTGCCTACAGCAAGGTACACAGCACAAAGGCTGGAATCCTGCTCTCACCAACTGCACAATGGGGAAAAATAAAAGTCACTGACATGAAAAAAAAAAAAAAAAAAAAATCAAGAAAAACCATGCTATAATGCAGAATAGAGAGCACTCCATCTCAACAAGAAGCTAGAGAGGAACCGAAACAGCAGCATCCTCATTCTGCCTTGTAAGCTCACACATGGAGGATGAGAAATAACAGTGTATAAGCACACCCAACTTCTAGTAGTTCAAGAGAAATATTCTTCAGTCTCAAGTGACAGTGACTCACATAAGTACATGTTCACTAGGAATGCACAAGTGAGCTCTCATTCAAAGAAAGTACTTCGAAGAGTTAGTTTCTTCAATGCAGGGTTTTTCTATTTAATCGCTTCTTGGTCATTTAACCTCATGCTTTATAGCTCAAAAAGGAGAAAACCCATGGTGTGTTTGTTGAATTTTTTGCCTCAAGAAACAGACATTAGACCCTGCAATGTATTTACATGGGGAAATACACCTACTTGTGACTTCATCAAATCCCCCCATATTCACTTCCATTCCGTAACAGAGAACTGGATTACAAAAGATCCAAATCTAGCAACAGAGAAACATGCTCATCTTAAGTTCCCATTATTTGTTTACGACTATATTATCCTAAATCTATACAGATATCAAAAGTGAAAGGAGGTAGTGATCTCTGTGAAACAAATGGCTAAACAGAATTGACCTCACTGAGAAAGTTTACTTACCAGGATGCTCATTAAAAGATCTAAAGCTATTTACAAGTCTCCAAACTGCCCTAATACGGTAGACAACAATATATGTGCATTTAAAGTAATTGTTTGCTATCATGTATTTCAAATGCATACCCTTAGTTAAAAAAAAAAAAAAAGCAACCAAAAAAACCCCCCAAAACACGGCATCCCCCTGAGTGAAGATCCAGCCATTACATAAAGAAGGTTTTCCTGGTACTGACTAGCCGTGTATTTCATATAATCACCATTTTACATTCACTTTAAACGTCTGCCTCCGAACTGCTCCAGCCCTTGACCACTCACTCCTATCCCAAAAAAAGTTTCCTTCCTTGCTCAAGTACTCAGACTATTCTTGCATGACAGGAATCACCAGATGGATGCAGGTCAAAATTAACTACTAATTTTCCATATAAATTCCAACCCAATGAATGGCCTAGTTGAGCTCAGCCTGTTTGTCCCAGAGATGCTTTGTGATTGGAGCCTTGTTTCACCACATTTGTGAAACTTCAGTGCATGTCGTTACCTTCGGTTTTGACTAACTTGGAAGGAAAAGAGCAGATTAAGAAAAAACCCAAAAAACCCAGAAAACAGCGGTGTAGCACACTCCTTTCACCAAACGCAGGGGAGAGAAAGAACCCAGATGCCCAGTTGCTAAGCACTCCAGCAAAGACATACAAATGTGCCTTTGTCAAGCCTGCGAGGTGAATCAATCTTTAATAACTTACAAAGGCCCCTAATTAGAGGTTTGAAAATGTTTCATGTCCCCGTTAAGCCCCACTAGTAGAGAACGGTCAAAGATCAATTTAATATCTGCAAGCATGCAGAAGGCAAAAATTGCAGCTATGTCACCTTTGAGTTAGATTGTCTAGAGTATGCTCTAATCAATAGGGAAGGTATTCGAGTTGAATTTCTGAGAAAAGAAAAAGTAATTGATTTGTCATACTGCTTCATTTGGAATTACACAACCTAGACAAAAGACTAAGTTCCCTTGGGTAGACTTGACAACGCTCCTCAGTTACCACCTTACAGTCTCTCTGCCTTCCTCAACGTCAACTTGTGAACATCTGCTGTTTGGTTTGTAGCCATTGCAGGTTAGAAACCCGGGAGGATAAAACAAAGTGTCAAGGTGTGCTGGGTACTTGATAAAAAGATCCAAGTCCTTCCCAGATTTTTAAAAACAAACAAGCCCATAAACCACAACCAAGAAAACAAACACACACCCACACCCCAGAGAACCGTGCAAGCACCAACACTGTGAAATCTTTCTAAAGATGACTTGGCCTTCAAATCACCAGTGGAACTTTTATGCTAAGGAAGAAACAGTGATATAGAGCTTACTTTGAAGTAGGCAAAAAGGAATAAATATTGCCACTGGGAAAGACGAAAGCTACGCTTAGAATCAAAAGAGTACTTCATAATACTCAGCATCTGGCAGGTAATAAAATCATATTTACATACTGGATGATTTTTACATACTTTTCCTTTCTCTTGCAGTTTTTTAAAGGCCTGTTTGCAGGCTATCAGAAGAACCTCCCTAGCCCTGCTGCCTGGGCTCTCGTTAAGACGGCGCAGCACGCAGCCGGCCCCCGCTGACGCGAGGGTGTCCGTACCGCGCTGCTGGCGCCGGCTCCCGCGACGTCCCGGTACCTTTGTCCCGTTGGTTTCTAATCACCCAGCAGATCCCAGCTCCAGAAGGAGGAAAAGCTACTGAAACAATCCCGTCGGTTTAAGGTATTCCAGGTTACCTCGGATAAAATACTAGAGCTAGAAGGCAACAAAATCCCAAGATGGAACCCACCAAGACACACACAAATATCTCGATATATATAGATTTAAACAAACCTAGTACTGTGATAACACACTCTACAAGAAGGTAAGGTTTTAAGCGCATCATTTGCTATAAACTATTTTGAAAAACACTGGGTTGATCAACTGTATCTTGATTACTTAGAAGTACAGAAGAGGAAAGGTTAACCTTCACCAGCCTGCCTGTCACAAACACCTCCCAGCCCTGATTAATGGGCAACCTTGATAAATCTATAGTCTATAACATTAGTCTCCTGCTCAAAAGCCAGCTCTGAAGATAGCTCATGAGTATGATGCACAATGATTACAGACAACAATAATTCGACAGCTGTTCTCTACTGCACCAAGTCCAACCCACAATGATTAATGTCACAGGAATGTGCAGCGAGAATAAAATATTAATCTTTATAAAAGGATGCTCAGGAGGCATTATCAACTTATGAGCATCCAAGCAAAGACTTGGATGAAATGAAACACTGACACAGGAACTATGCTGAAGCTAAATACATGCAATAAATTTTTGTCAATTTAAAAACATTTCATTTGGAGGGACACTGACAAATGTGTTTCTTTATTTTATGGATCATTTAGTTAACATAGCCAAAAAAATAAAACCTATGCTTAGTAACCTTGTTTCCGCTACACAGCATGGAGACAAAGATTGTCATTTTAGTCATAATTAATAAGACTCTTATAAATGCTATATGCTATCTACTAATATTTAATAGACTAACAATTTCCTAATGGAGAAATCACTAGGTTTTCTAACTATTTAAGAATACAGTAGCTACACAGCTCACTTGGCAATTAGCTTCAAGTCATTTATAAAACAAAGCAACAGAGAATACAAACAACTCCGTGGGACAAAACAAATCAGATAAATCACTATTTACATAAAAGCAAAATTTTGAAGTTTGCAAGGATAAGACACTTCATTTACAAACCAACCATAAGTACTTACACATTTAGAACTGAAAACATGCATTAGGTTATTAGAAAACTCTTCCACACTCATTTTTAAATTAATACTTCTATTTGGACATGCTCTTGCAGAAGACTTATACAACACGGAACTGTTTCAGGTGCTAATGTAAAGAAATGCTTCCTCTGTTTTGGGGTTTGAGGTTGGTGGGTTTTGGAGGGGAGAGGGACATGAAAGGGAGAAGAGATGCAGGGTTGGTTTCAATCACAAGTTTGCTGCTTTACACAGTAAAAAAGATTTTGTGTGCACTGTAACAGATCTATGTAAATTATTGTGGTGGGGGTAATAACTTATTTATACGTGCATTTACTTCTATATGGTCATGTATAGGTTTTTATATAATTATTATATATACATATTTATCTTGTCTTTAAGGATACATACATAAAATATGTATGTATGGCATATGTAAGAACATATTGATATACTTAGGTCCTCACTGAGGAAGATACATAAATATCCATCTAATCAGTACATTTAAGATTCTATTCATGTCTCAAAGTCGAGTTACTTGCCGAATCAGGATGTTAATCACTGAAACTTTAAAATGCTTTACTGCATGCAAAAAGCTGCATCCCAGTTAGTACAGACAAACACTGGGGTGTTCAAAGACCCTACAGAGGTGTCCAGCCCCAAGGCAAAGGGCTTCTGCCCAATCATTTTCTTCTCAACAAAAATCAGGGATTGGGACAGAGTCAAATGAACTCCTCCAAAGCAAAGACTGCCAACCTCCCTGTTCACAACTATCCTTTATCCTGCCAATACCACTACCTGGGCAATAAATACACCCAGAAATGAGATAAATCATCCAACAGAGTACGGGAAAATATGGCAGTTCAGCTCTTGAAAAAACTCCTAAAGGGCACACTTAGGTCATTGCTGTGATTTTGCCCTTGGACACAGTCATGCTAAGCACTGTGGAGAACTTCTGCAGCAGCTGTGACCAAATGATCTTTTCGTGACCTTCCAGGAAGCATTTCCTCACATAAGAAAGGAAACAAAGACTAACCCAATGTATAACACAGGTCTACAGTGTCAACAGAAAAAGGGCAACTGAGCACGATCATGTTAGGGATTATTTTCCATGCTCGAGTAAAACAAGATGCGACCTTATGCTCTTCCAGAAAAAAAAAATCACTTTTGACAAAGTCATAATAGATTATTGATGCAAACATGGAGGGGGTAAAAGGCAGATCACCTAAGATGTGAAAAACAGGTCTCGAACTCGATCAACATAACCCCTGAAAATGGGCAGAAACAGCTCTCTATGTTAGCAGGGAATCGACAGGAAAATCTTTTCTTCTTAGTGATATTTGAATATTTGTTGTTTCAAAGACAGAAACTAGAAGCATGAAGATCTGATACGGATTTAGTCTACACAGAGAGATGACTTTACTTGTTGGCCTCTGAAAATAACCACAAGCTTGGAAAAATATGCTCCTTGAAGTCACCTAGCTATAATTCTCCTGCCAAATACATATATACAAATACACACACACTCTGCTTAACACTGCTTTGACTGACCAGTTACGTACTGATTTTTCTTTTTCCCTTTGGTACTAGGGCTCAATTATAAGCCACTGTTAGGACAAAAGGAGCAAAACCTAAGGAATGTACAGGGTTTTCCTGCCAGGCCTGAAGAAAGCTTACTAAAAATAAGTACAAGTTCTGCAAAGAAGAAAAGTTCCCTTGAATTTCAGAAGGCGACATATAAACGGCACACGACATAACCAGAAAAGAAGTGAACAAATTTTAAAACTATATTTTACATCCTTTGAAGACACACAAACACCATAGTACATCCTCATCCAACGTCCCGAACTCTTCAGATTTCATAAAGATCACCGAACCATCCACCATTCAACATCGTTCTTCAGGTACGATGCTTTAGCAAACTATTTCACACACACACCCCTCTCACCCCCAAAATCCCTCAAGCTTCACAAATTCATGTATTTTGAATTTTAATTCCTCTGGAGACGCAAACAAATCTTCCTTGACCTCTCAAAGCACACCATCAGAGCATTTTTCACCAGCAGAGACACTGATGAAACGCTGTTTGATTTCCTGTACATTTTACAGCCTTCCATCAATTCCACAATCCTGTACTGCATATTGCTTTTAGAAAAGAAAATCTCATTTCTGCAATATGATACAGGATTAGTTGGATACTTATATGAAAGTATTGCCTATCAGTTAAAAATTATTAAATCAATGAGGAGGAGAGGCAGTCAAACTACATTTTAGTAATAAGAACTCAAACCTACAGAGCAAGGGAAGAAAAAAACATCTAAATTTAACAAAGGCTGTGGCTAGGAGTTTAATTTACTTTCAAGTGAAGTTTAGTGTTTATGAAAGGCTCCCAGCACAACTGGTTCGCCAGTCACAAGCTTTATAGAGAACTACCAGTGGCAAGAGAAGCTTTTAAGATAATGCTTTGTTTATCAACACCCCCCCCCCCAAAAAAAAAAAATATATATATGTATATATGAGGTCCCGAGTAACGGTAGAGAAGGGAGGGCAGCGCAGAGGTGTGTACGCTCCCATCCCTGCTCCGGTAGGGCTGAGCTGCAGCGGGGTGAAACGCACGTCCCGTGCCGTCACGCCGCGCCACGCACGCCAGGCTGGGCAGCGCCTGCAGCCTACGTGCCTGGAATCGCCGCCGCGCCTCAACTGAAGCACGTTAGATTTAATACATTCTTAACAGCCAGTGACATGAAAACCTCTGGTTAGGAGCCTCCTGATAAGATCCGAAAGCCGTTAAGTAGCACTGTTCTGTCAACAAAACTGGACTGAGTTCAGATTAATAACCCTGCTATTAAAACAGATGCATTTAAATTTCTCAGGAGCTCCGTAACGTTGAGCTGTACAATTTGCTGCAACCCGAACGGCTGAGTTTGAGAGTTAGATTTAAAAAACAAATCAGCTACACACAATTTCTCCTTCCACCTCCGAAAATTAAATTGGTTGAGCAAGTCAAAGATTAATGCAGGAAATAACAATATGTGCCCCATAGCCTTCCTTAGGAGTGCTTTTTATAGTCATAATTTCTTGATTTATCCGAGTTATCTCAATTTCCTCCTATCCGAGACAGTCAAGTATAACACCTTGTATTACTGACTTCTGCCCCAAAGACCCTGTGACCTAAAAGCAGCCAGAAGAAGGAATAATTATTACACAGACAGCAAGCTAGAAATGAATGAAGGAAAGGAGTAACATTGATGTACGTATCTGAAAGAGCAAACATTAAAATGGTCTCAGAGAGACTAGTACCATTATTCCCCAGCCCCAACACCAGTAACTCCATCTGCATTCCTCCTTTTTCTTCTTGCAAATTCTGCAATTCAAACTGACATCATTTGAGGTGCCTCATTAGGACTGAATAATTTCAAAAGAAGGTCTCAAAAACGAAGATCAAGCTGAACTGCATTTGGACTTGCTGGTGCAGTACGCAGTGACATGGCTGGTAGAGTGTTCTTCAGAGATTCATTCTTACTTCACCACCATCCATAACTGCAGGAACTAAATTTACAGCCTGTGTTACGCCTTGTTGCTCAAGTGGGACTGTAACTATACTGAAGGCTTCCTTATGGAAAAGCGCTCTCTCTTGAAAGATTCAGAGTCTCCAGGATCTCAATTATCTTCCAGTATTAGTTCTCATTAGATTTTTTTTTTTTTAACCCAAAGTTTCAGGTTTAAACTTGCATGTAACACGTGTCATATAGACCCAGTAATTTTTATTAAAAAAAAAAGGTACTTTTTATAAATCACAAACTTATAAATCACAAACCTTACTTCAAATTCAGTCTAAATAAAAAGTGCCATCAAAACGTAAAGCTCATTCTTTGAGCATCCCTCTTCATTGCTACTTGTGCAAGATTAGAAAGAAAACTTCACGTGGAAAGAAGTAGAAAGAGCAACAGCATGTAATTCCATGGTTGTCAGTACCAGATCCGTGCAATATCCCACCTTATAGCAATGCCGCTGAACTGCACCAGGCACAAACGCAGTTTTGTGAAATTAAGGAGCATAATAGATTGCAGCACGGATTGAGTTGGCTTTATACTTGTTTGCTAACTGGAAGAAAATAAAAGTTACTAGATACAGCAAAAGTTACATGGCTGTGGTTAGACGTTATCTGATCTGGCATAAGTACCGGCCAGTACAAAGCCAATCCACTGAGAACATCTTTTAAACTGGAAACAGAAAAGTTTGTTTTATCAGCATTATGCACGATGTGGTCCCAGCATTTCTGACTTGACAGAAGAACGCTTTCAAATTTCCTTTATCATTGAACCATTGCCTATTTGCTCCCTCATTAACTTTTTCTGACAGCACATAAACACTTAGTTCAACTTATTTAAAATGCAGTCATCTAGAAGAAGAATAAAATGTTTCACCTCAAATGAAGACATTTCTAAGACAGGTGCTTGAACTTACCTTTCACTGGCCCACTAATGTAAAAAGAAAATAAGCAAGCAAGGCTGAGCGGCACACTCTAAAAGGTTTGTATGTTGTTTCACTTCGGCTAGGGAACAGCTTAAAGGGAGAGAACGATGCTTCCGAAAGAAGGGACATCAAAAACTTCCATTTCCTCCGAAGAACTTCACTGAGCACAAAAGTTGAACTAATACTTTTTGATAAAATATATCATAGTTAAAGTTATAACACATGCTAATAACACTGGATGCTTAGTGTCCTTTTAAATTAAAAATTACACGTTTTCGCTTTCACTTCCTTCTGATCTATAACCTGCAGTAAGTGTCAATTAGCATTTCCTCACTTATTTTAAATCTTCTTGGCCTTCTAAAGGAACAACCTTAATTGGTTACAACCTCCACCGCGTTCGGCAGCAAGGACAAACCTTGCACTAGCAGAGATCTGGAGACAATGAATAATGCGACAATTTAATGGTTGCAAAGATCCTGCTTACCGTGCTGCGTGAAGAGGTCACTGTGTACTATTTCTATCAGGCAGTATAGCTTCTGGATTGTGAGCCGGCTCATGGGAACATTTAGGATGAATTCAGTGAAGAGTTTGCTACATACAAAAGGAAAGTAAAAATACATTAATCTCTCTCCAAAATACGTAAAAAACACCCAATAGCACAGAACAAGACAAACAACTACATACTCTTGGACGAGCAAACTCATTTTTTTCAAGACAAAGTTAGACAGGAATTTTAACATCTTTGTTGGCGACATGGAGAGCGGGATTGCGCGCACCCTCAGCAAGTTTGCTGACGACACCAAGCTGTGTGGTGTAGTCAGCTCGCTGGAGGGGAGGGATGCCGTCCAGAGGGACCTGGACAGCCTTGAGAGGTGGGCTCGTGCCAACCTCATGAAGTGCAACAAGGCCAAGCGCAAGGTCCTGCACGTGGGTTGGGGCAATCCCAAGCACAAATACAGGCTGGGTGGAGAATGGGTCGAGAGCAGCCCTGCAGAGAAGGACTTGGGGTTATTAGTGGATGAAAAACTGCATACGACCTGGCAATGTGCGCCCGCAGCCCAGAAAGCCAGCCGTATCCTGGGCTGCATCGAAAGCAGCGTGACCAGCAGGTCGAGGGAGGGGATTCTGCCCCTCTGCTCCGCTCTGGTGAGACCCCACCTGCGGTACTGCCTTCAGCTCTGGGGCCCCCAACATTAGAAGGACCTGGACCTGGTGGAGCGAGTCCAGAGGAGGGCCACGAAGATGATCAGAGGGCTGGAGCACCTCTCCTATGGAGACAGGCTGAGAGAGTTGGGGTTGTTCAGCCTGGAGAAGAGAAGGCTCCGGGGAGACCTTAGAGCAGCCTGCCAGTGCCTACGGGGGGGCTACAAGAGAGATGGGGAGGGACTTTTTACAAGGGCCTGTAGGGATAGGACAAGGGGTAATGGCTTCACACTGAAAGAGGGCAGATTTAGGTTAGATGTAAGGAAGAAATTTTTCCCTGTGAGGGTGGTGAGGCACTGGGACGGGTTGCCCAGAGAAGCTGTGGCTGCCCCGTCCCTGGCAGTGTTCAAGGACAGGCTGGATGGGGCTTGGAGCAACCTGGGCTGGTGGAAGGTGTCCCTGCCCATGGCAGGGGACCTGTTGGAACTAGATGACCTTTAAGGTTGCTTCCAACCCAAACCATTCTATGATTCTACGATGAATTTCAGAGAAATGTGAGTTGTCTTTAATACTTCTGTTTAGGTTTTTCTGTCTTTTCTTTTGCCCTCTCCCTTTTATCTGCTTTACACTCTGTCCTCGTTTCGACTGGGATAGAATTAATTTTCTTTCTAGTAGCTGGTACAGCTGGTCATGTTTTTGGTTCCGTATGACAATAATGTTGGTAACACCCTGATGTTTTCAGTTGTTGCCAAGCAGTGTTCATACCATGTCCAGGATTTTTCAGCTTCTCATGCCCAGCCAGCCAGAAGGCTGGAGGGGCACAAGAAGCTGGGAGGGGACACAGCCAGGACAGCTGATCCCAACTGGCCAAAGGGGTATTCCATACCGTGTGACGTCATGACCAGTATGTAAACTGGGGAATTGGCCGGGGGGTGCACATTGCTGCGCTGGAAGTAACTGAGAATCGGTCAGCGACTGGTGAGCAACTGCATTATGCATCACTTGTTTTGTTTATTGCAATTATTTTATTATTGTCATTTTATTATTGTTATTATTATCATTATTAGTTTCTTCCTTTCTGTTCTATTAAACTGTTCTTATCTCAACCTATGAGTTTAACTCTTTTTTGGTTTTTCCTATACTCTGCCCCATCCCACTGGGTGAGAGAGGAGTGAGTGAGCGGCTGCGTGGAGCTTAGTAACCAGCTGGGGTTAAACCACAACACACTTCTCCCATGTTTCATTTAAGGTTTTAGATTCAAAGTTTCAGTTGTCTGTGCCATTGCCTTTTAACTTCAATCATCACATGCCATTAATGGAATAACACATGACCATATAAGCCAAAAATAAAAACAGGTGATAATTCAGATTACAAACTTTCACCAACACCCACCCCCCCCAAAACCCAAACAAAAACATACACATTCACATTTTAGGATGATAAGGCACCATCACACTCATCAGCTGAGCTTGCACATATTACAGATCTTTAAAAGACTTTTCAATAATTTTGCATCGCTTGGTAAAAAGTCGGGGGTTTTTGTTTTTCCCATTAAGACTTCACTTCTAAGTATTATTTAATCTCAATTTAAATACTCTGACAGAAAAACTGTAGTGTTTGTGGTAAAACAGGCCAAATCTTTTCCTTATTTTGACACACCAGAACACAGAAATGAAAACAGACAATATATAAAAGGGTTTGTGCAATCAAATTAGATAAAAAAAGATGGGCTTTTTTTTCAACTTAAACACCTTATAATAGCACTGTGAAAGAAAAACTGATTTTAAGTTAAAAGTTCTCCTGACATACTAGTTTTGATTTGGTTTGGCTATTGTTTTTTGTTCTGAAATATCTTCCTATTACTGTTTCTATTTAACTAACAACATTCCTGTGTTTATGAGCTACTGAAATGTCAATCCAGCAATAGGGTGCACTGAACAAAACCAGTCATTATTTACATTAAATTTATACTTGAAAGAGTGAAGCATCAAGTATACAGCTTAAGAGTTTTGATGTCAGTTGCCTGATTGATAATTCTTGCTGTCTCATTACATGACTGTACTAAACAAGACTGCAAAGTTTGTCAAGACATTTGTCAAACCTTGACGCCATACGCGTTATTTTCAAAACACGCTATGTCTGTAGCCCCAAAAATATTTGCAAGGGGAAAAAAAAGGTAAGAAAACCGAAGTGATAAAACATCTCAGGTGATCACATTTCATTGCCTCTGTATATATTTATATATGTGTGTGTGTGTATATATATGTAGAATAACGATCTAGATAAAGTTCACGCTACACAATTCATTAACTCTACTCACCTAAGTTCTTTTGGATCAAATACTAATTTCACATCATTGACAATAGCTGGCAAGTATTTAAGTGCTGCCCCCTAAAAAAATAAAAACAACAAATAAACAAGACTGAAATTCTTATGTCTTTAAAGGTGATGCAAAGACTGCAAGAAGAGAATCACACACGAGTAGGTTGCTTCAACTTAACTATTCTCTGTGGCTTCAGCTGAACCCCTGTGGCTTGCTCTTAGCATATTCTTTTGGGGGCAAGTACATAATGAAAGGATGCAGAAGATACAAACAGATGTTAATATTTTAACTACTTGTACTAATTTTAACTAATTTTGTCTTTCTCTTTCTTAGTAGCAGTAGTTAAATTTATTTATTTCTAGAGCAAACGTTCTCTTACAGGCATCAAGAGCAAAAATCCAGCAATTAAAAATTACTACCCAGCAATTTAATGCAATCATGCCAGAATACACTTCAGGTTAGACAATAGTAAATGGACCTCTAGTGACACCACAGATAAAAATCACTTAGTCTACACAAACAGTAATTGCAACCAGATAAGAGTTGGGGTTTTTCCTTCTTTTGCAAATGGATTTAAATACCCTATTTCAAATAATAGATGAGAACATGTTCTACCTAAAAAACCCTAAGGCAAAAGTCTTTGGTTCTCATCTTAACCTTATTAGCTTGCACACGTGCACTATTTTTACTGAGGTTGCTCAAGTCCTTGCGTCCACTGAGCACCAGACTAGAAAAAACCCCCACAGTAATTCACCTATAAACTACAACAGCCAGACTCATTTTGCTTACCTTTGCATTTTATTGGTAATATCGAACAGTTTGATTACAGATATATCTTTGCCTCAAAAGGGAGAATGATTCATTCCCCATAGAAGGCATTTCTGTTTGTGGGTTTAATGCTTAGCATTTGCAGTTTCCATCAACAAGAACACCATGTGCTCCCTACCCTTTTGAATTAAGATGTGAGACAAGCCCTTACACTTTTCTTTCTTAATCAATTCTTTTCTAGTCTGAAGTCCGTGATGTGACAAGTGATGATACTATACAGCTCCACGGTCAGAGGAATTCAAGAGACAGGAAAATTCTGTTTAGTAGTAGTTGTTATTAGTAGGAAGAGCCACAGGGAAGCAGACTCGAGGAGTATTGCCTCGTAGGTACATACAAAACCATTTCTCTGTTTTCAAATTACACTTTTCTGCCACAACCCTAGTAATTTTAAATCAAATTCCACCGTTCCTGAATGTGCAAGGTCAATTGTTTGGTTACAGTCACAAGGGTAACTTCAAGTAGCCAGCGCGGGAAGTTTGCCAACGCTCACCGACCACTTTTAAAAGAGCAAAAAACAAACATGTCAATAGGTTAGATGGAAATTTCAGAGTGTTCCAGTTTTTATTCATAGACCATTTAAACTGTCAAGCTTGATCATCAAACATTTCCACGTATGCTTAAAGGACTACTTACATGCTCAGAAATCAAGCTCATAACTGTAATTATGCAAATAGTCCCATTATGTACACGCTTATGTGTTTTGATGGATGAGGACTCTAATGACCAGTTATAAACCGCAGCCATCGCTGTGTTTTTATTTGCTTATCATTCAAATGCATGTAGCAATAAACGTTTAGTAACACATACTAAAAAAGAGCTTGCATTTTATGTCTTGAATTAAAATTTCACACTGTGCTGGCACAATCATTAAAATTAACACTTTAATAGCTTAAATGAAGTACTATCAGGTAAAACTACTTACAACATCAATTTAAAGCCTGTAGTTACAACAATTATCAGCTACTTAGGTTCTACTTTATGGACAAACCAATTAAAGTTTAAAACCTTAAAATTTAAAGAAAATTGTGGAAGTATATTTCCCAATTTCCAATCTCAACTGATTCAATTATATGACAGACAGTATGATCAGACAAGTAGGCTCTGCAGTCCCATCCTTAAATTTGTATCTGTATAATCCAAAGGTCTACTAAAATAACTATTTGTTGATATTAACTCTTGTGAAACAGCAGCTCTCACGGTAGATTTTACTCTGTTAGAAGCTGCAGCTGAAAGTAGATCTTTTGTTAGCAGTAGCACAACTGCAATGCTGGTTATTCCCAGGATACTGGAATACATAAGTGAGGAATATTAAATTCAGTAGATAAAAAACCTGTTCTCATCTTTTCATACAACATCAGGAAAAAAACAAATAAGCAATCTGTTTTGGTTTTCTTCCATTGAAAGAAATTAAATTAGATTACTTTCCACTCTAGATCAGCACCGGACGAAGGTACAAATTCCTCATTTCTGCAAGAAGTACATGGCAAACTAAATCAAAATCTTAATTTCATAGTTACAGAGTGATGCCTAAGACACGTGAAAATTCAAAACTGGATTAAAGAAGACACAATAATGAAGAACCTTAATTCTTTGATTTTTAATCAAACAGGTTTGTACAATAACTGCCATGTGATCACATTAGATACACATGCAAAGCTGGAAATCTCAGTCTCACATACTTAGTCAATAATTATACATAGTTTCAAGCTGTGCTGCAAAAAAAATTTTACTGCCCAAAGGGGCTTCTCTCTCTGTGGAAAACAAGTGATAAATTACTACTACCCTTATCAAGTTACAGAATCATTCATTTTAAGTACTACAAAGCACACAAATAAACCGGCAAAGGGGATGAATAAAAAGGAGAGAAGCGGAAACAAGACAGTGCACCGCATGAAAAATGGATATACTTTCCCTGATGCCGAGTTAAACTTCCTTGTACACTCACTGTTATATTGACTATTGGGTATTATTGGAATTTTTTTTTCCCCGGGATGTGATTCACATGCGAGTCAAGGATCAGCATGACATCAACAAGTGCACGTCAGCCTGTGAGCTAACTCAAAGTACCTTTCAGTACTATGTCTCATCCCTTACTTCTCCCTCTCCCTACCACACACAACCATACACAGAGCTGTGCATTTACACAAATATCTGTTAATTTCCTCTTTATGAGTATCATATCTACGTATAAAAGGTATTACCCCACGGCCAAAGTCCATACATATGAAAAGAACCATTAACTGACACTTACTACCTGAACCAGCTGCCAATACAGCCCATTGAACTGCTAACTCCATGAGTGTAGTGCTTCACAGATACCCTGCTAAACGATAAAAGGCAATTAAGTATGCTAAGAAATAAAACTCACGAAGTGAAAATAATAAGGTCCAGAAAAGTCAAAGCTTTGCCTTAAATAGAATAAATTAAGCAATAATTGATGGTCACAGTTCTCTGCACAGCCAATACAGAGGACAAATTTCCTAGGTTTTACCGTTCCACAGAATAATTGCAACTTATTCCTTAAATCATCACTATCACCTCTCTATCTAGAGCAGTCATCCTTTGCAACCTTTAAGATAAATTCATTGATGTGCTTATGACTTAACAGCTAATTGTATTTTCCTAAACTTCGTCAGAGCTAGGAGCTGAATAACACAGGGGTTTTTTCATGTTGGAAGAACAATACAGTGAAGGCCTGTATCAACAGATTAGTTTGGGGGAAAAAAACCCTTCAGACATGGTAAGAAGGCCAGAATAAATAAGACCAAGTGCAACAGAGGCGTTAGTTCTAACAGTGGTCCCTCTGAACATCAGTGGAGGGTCCGCTGCAGTGCTCACGCTGCTACAGCTCTTTTTTACCTGATGGGTCATTTCCAGACAGGTTTAATGAGACAAGAATGAGATCTACCAAGACAAAAACCCAGCACATTCTTTACTCCAAGCCAGTAGTTTAGAAAACACTTGTCAGCAAAACAGTCACTTTATTCTGAAAGGAACTTTTTCTGCAATTTGGGGGGTCTCAAGTCCCCCAAAAAACATTAGAGCACTTAGACACTTGCATAAATAAACTTTAAAATAAGAGTAAGCTTCATTTATTTTTTGGAACAACAAAAAGAATCCCCAAAACCCCAACCACTAACATTACCTGCATAAGCTGCCTTACAGAAAAGTTCCTGAGTTTTTCGTTTCTTCATGAAGATAGACACACATCAGCAGTCCTCCCAGAAAGAGATGGGAGGACAGATACACGTGCCTTTTCTTCATGTCATTAGGCAAATATAAGCACCTGAAGTTTCGGGACTCCCATGAGGTCCCAGGCCATCTGAATCCCTCTTCACTCCTAAGGGTTTCCTCTAGGACACCATGTCAGCCTATCCTCCGACCCCAGCTCCCTTTAAGCCCTCCCTACTTTTAAGTCGAGGAAAGACAAAAGACAGGCTAGTACTTCTCCGCGGAGCCTGCTCCTGCAAACCTTTGAGTTTGCTGGAAATGGCTTCACCCGTGAAAAGCAGCATTACCTTAAGCATTCAGTCAGCAGTGCCCAAAGTCACCTAGTCCACCTTTTGAAAAGCCACGTAGATTATTGTTTCAAATATTGACAATCCAACGTAACAGCAAGCCACGAAGAACGTATCTACACAGAAGTGCATATGTTCAGAAACATGTTTAAGAAGCATTACAAGATAAGTAAAATTACAGCATATTTCATATGCCATTTGGAGACGTAGCTTAAACGTGTTCTGTCTCAAAGCCAGAAAGTCACGCTGCAGTCTGGGTGTTCAGCAGTTTGTAAGCATCTCCACTACTCTGTCACATCTGGTAGCTGCTAGTACATCTGAAGGCTTGTGGAATAAAAAAAAAAAATTACACTCTCAACACAAAAATTTTATTTTACCACACTTGAACTAACACCCCAATGCATTAACACAAAGTTCCACTAAAAGGGGATCAAAAATACGGCACTATATTGCACCATAGCATCCTTCTACCACTTGGTAGAAGAGAAACTGTCTGCACAAACATGTCTTTGCCATATGAAAGCACACTAAAATAGGATAGGGTACACGAAAATAGGATAGGGTAGCCTTACTAAGTAGCTCAAAGTCACTTCTGATATAATTTTGGGTAACATATAAACAATGAGAGTTTTACTAATTTACTTTTGTTTATTAGACAGTTGAAAGTATTGAGTAATCTCTTCATTAATACAAAAAGAGAAATTACTACTGTGATAATAGCAGTGGTCACTGGTAAATGAAAACAAAGCAGTACAGAGTACAGCAAAGCAGTCTTGCAACAACAGAAAATTCTTTTATCCCATTCTTGGGTTTATACTGACAAGGAACGTCAAAAAACAGTAGCCATTTAAGAAAACTGCAATACTAACTTGACGTTGTCATTAGATTGAACAAATGACATTTGCAAAGTATCAGACAAAATGTATTCAGAATAGTATACTAAAGGTTCATCTCTTTGTACTACATAAAAGCAAA
The DNA here is from genome assembly GCF_929443795.1 of Astur gentilis. NCBI lineage: Eukaryota > Metazoa > Chordata > Aves > Accipitriformes > Accipitridae > Astur > Astur gentilis. Next base: position 41,193,117 of record NC_064888.1, on the reverse strand, counting down.
AATACTTAATTTAAAAATGCCATTTTCTGAACTCATTCATTTCAAGCAGCACACCTAGTCTCAAAATTAAGCATAAAATCTCTTTGCCAAATATAGACTATTCTTACGAACTCTTTTGTTTGATGAAGCAATAAATTTGTTTTACCTGACTCAATTTGTACATGATTTTAATGTTAATTTTCATCTTTTGTGTCATTCAACATAAAGCACCTACCTTCTACACAAGTGTTATCCCAGATACCATTCTACTAAACTCATCAACCCAGCCAAATTAAGCCCAGTCAGCAGCTGGATGAAACAATTTCCAGGAATGCCTAAACACTATATTTGAATTGCCCCAGTCTGCAGCAGACATTCATTCCAAATCACAACTGAACCAGTGCCTCTGGCATGAAATTTGGTGTAAAACAGCACAAAGCGTGATCACACGTAAAGTGGCAGTGCGCTCTTCTAGAGATTATTGTATTTGTTGCCAGTGTAACAACAGACTTTCCCATATAGCTTCTAAGAGACACAGAAACCTCAGTCCATGGTTGGATTTATTTTGTTACTCAACTCATTTTGAATGACGGTTATAAAGTATTCAACCTGTTGGAAAAGCCCTGCAGACTAATGCAGTCTCTTCCTAGGCACCTCAGCAGCTTGTAATGTATTTCCCTGTCCTCATTTAAATACTTTTCTGTGGCTTTAACAATAAACACTTTTATTAGAGTAGGAAAAAGTACAGTACGGATACTGAGGAATATGCATCATGTGTTCAAAGTGACAAGGCTTATTAAAAAACCACACACTCAAGAGAATTCGCATTAGTGAAACGTTATCATCTTCTACCCTGGCTCTCTGTGGTCACATTACAGGATAATGTTATATACACACCTACTTTATCGAGATCATTTAAAGCACAGAGAACTAACACAGCTACCAGACTATCTTTTTTCAGTCATCCTGAACAGCAGTACAAAGTCACACATAACAGCAAACATTAGAGCAAACTGCAAGAACCCTGCTGAGAATAGTTCAGCTCCCTCATACAAACACAGCCGAAATCAGACAGTCCTCATAAATTCGTTGCAGCTGGCTCAACTGCCCTTGTTTCAAAGAGATGCAAGAATAAATTACTAGGAAACATTTGCATTTTTATCTAAACTTGAAAGATCATGCTAGGCTTCAGCTGAGCTCATGATTAAACAGTAAAAGGTTAAGGAAATAATTATCGTGCACCAATTAGCAGAAAATAGGAATAAAACCAGGAAAGCTCACTACATTTGTAACCATTAACAATATGTGCACGTACCAAATGCTGCACACCTTACTTAATCAAGTAATTCTTAAAATCACACTGATACTTGAAAAACAAAGTTTAATCTTTTTACTTCTCAAACTATTACTGCAGCCCACTACCATTCGTGATGCAAGAAAAATTTTTGTTAGTAAGAGGACGACCAAAATATCTGTCAGCTCAAATCACTGTTTGAATTTCCCTCGCCAGCTTGGAGAGCTGCACACGTTAAACCAAGTGTAAAAGGCAGCCTCGGAATGCCTGCCTCCACTGCAGTCAACAGTTACGCACACAAAAAAAAGCCCCTGGCAATTATATTTAGTTAACTAACTATAAAAAACAAACTCCAAGTTGTTTTGAACACTGTAATTTATACTATACCAGCTTCTCAAATTGAAACCTATAGGATTAATTGAAACCTATAGGATTGACTATTGCTGCCTTTATACCCTAGGATGAAAGTGGGTTTTATTCGTTCTTACACCTTAGTGTTTTGATTGCAACATATCTGAGTCCACAGAGAGGTATAAATGCTAGTAAAGCTCTGCTCAAATCATGTTCCAATAATATATGGATTTTTACCTATTTATTGTAAAAATACATAGCTGAAGCACTACAACTCAAATTTAAAATAACCTTTGAGTAATGTTTTTAGATTGTTATTACGCAATACCAAACGCTCACAAAAGGAAACGGACCTTTACCCTCTGAAAAAAAAATATATATATTTTTCCATGCATACGCTAAGTCAGCCACTACAAATACACACCCCATGGACTAGGTGACCAGTTCCTCAGCCACAAAGTGACCATTAATTGCACCGACACAGCGGGCAGCAGTCTGGAGCCAGCACTGGGGTCACCTTCTGAGCCTTGTCCTCGACCGCCACCACTGGAAGCAGTGAAGGATGGACAGCTGATACAGACATGCCTCTCCCTATCTCCAGGCCAACTCGAAGCTTCTTGGAGGACTTTGTACAAAAGATGAAGTCACTGCCCTTCCCAGTCATCAGACGGAGAGTTAAGTTAAAGTATCCTCAGTAATGCAAAGCATGGTTTTGGTGCAGTAGAGGATTTTGCAGATAGACGGGGCTTTTGCTTTTTTGTTTGTTGGTTGGTTTGGATTTTTTTCCTTTTAAGTCTTGAGAAAAATTTAATCAATGCTGTGTACAGTTACACTTACTTGCAGAAGGAAAAGTGCGAAGTACCACTTCTAGCATGCCCTCCACAGAAAATGTTCTTGATTTTGTTTCCTGAACGGCTGAAACTGCAGTCAGGTTTGCAAAGCAGCCACATAAACAAGTTCTCCCCTCCCCTAAGAAATTTTGTATAGCCATAATCCTAAAAGAGGTACAAATTCAAAGTCTCTTTTTGTGCTCTACAACCTTAAATCCTTTTACAATTCATACGATTTTCTTTGGAGGAAACTTTCTTTTAAATGTACCCAAAGCCTTGAAAAATTCAAATTTAAAAAAGGGGCAATTTAAATGCAAAATATTAAGTAACTGAAGACCTGAGCTACAGTCAGAAACAGCTCATCAGCTTCCACAAGGACATAAATATTTGAATAGATAGAGTAATTCTTGCTAAGAACGTAAGACCGCAGTCATTCATTCTCCCCTGCACAGTGTCAGCTTGAAGGCTACTCTCTTAACAGATAGGCTGGGGGAAAAAAAAAAAATCAGTATAACAAGCCCAAAGAGAAAAGTTGCAAACATTTCGGAAAAACTTTCCAGTGGCAGTTCTGCTTCATGTTGATAAACTATCAAGACAGATTACAATTTTTGCAAGGAGAAATAGAAATATTCAAATGTGTGAATTAAGCATCTTTCTCTTCTAATGTGAAGCACCTTAATTTTCTATGTAGGTCTTTTCAAATTCTTATCTCTCCAAACAGACTTATTTTGTATACACTTACTTAGCTTTCCCCATATATATTAAAAACAGTAAAAAAAGCCTGAAACTGCTACAGCTAGATCTGCCGATCTTAACTGTACAACACAGGGACTTAGCAACTTATCTGCTTATCTTCATTAGTTTTCTACAAAACTTCAGCAGATCATCCAACAGCACAGAAACTCTCCCTGTGTCGCACTAACAGTTTGAATAGCCCAGCACTTGGTCTCCAATGGTGGCCACAGGAGATGCCATTTACAGTTTGCGGTCTGTTCCCCTCCTGGCTCCCCCGGCATCCTTTGGAGACTCCATCTCCACCCATCCTTTCAGGACATCTATGGACCTGGGGTCTGTAAATCTTTCTGGGCCTGCTGACACTGTCTGCCTCCATAACCCCCTGCGACAACAAGCTTCAGAAATGAAACATTTTTCTTTCACTCGTTTTAGACTAACCTCCTACTGATGTCAGTGAGCGTACCCTATTTCATGTACTGGGGGATTTGGTGCAGAAGTTTCACAGACCACTCACCCGCCAGGAGGGTGCACCATTCCCAATCCTGGTCCTCCGTACCCCTTTATTTCCTGGGGTACGGAGACCAGAACAGCACCTGGCACGCAAGATGCAGATGTACCAAGGTTATCGACAAAACGACAGCCCTGCCACGTTCTCGTTATCCCTCTGGCTGACACCCAACACCCTGTTGCTACTTCGCCTGCCACTGCGCATGGAACCGATGACCCCGGAGAACTGTCAGTTGTGACTCCAAGGCGTCTTCCCCAAACTGCAACCGCCAGCTTCAAGCAGAGCATCATACGGGGATGGATTCACTCTTCCCAAGATGCGCTGCCTTTTGTTAGTCTACCTTGCAGCTCACCTTTTAGCACCCTCAGTTTTGTGAGGTCCTTCTGATGTTCCTCACCACTGGCATGGTACTTAACTATGAACTTCAGATCGCTGATAAAGATGCTGAATGAAGCCTGTAATGTCACGTCCACTTTCCATGGTTACTGACACCCTCCCTGGACCCCAACAGCTTTGTCAGGCAAGATTCACAGAAGCCAGACTCACTGTCTCTCAGAAAAACCCCACATTTATGCACCTTTTCAATGATTTTATTCTTTGTAATAGAACCACACATTTCTAGTTACTAAAAAAAAACCCATAGTGCTTCAGTGGATATTTGAACATAATAAAAGCAATCTCACAAGCTGCAAAAAGCCAATACTAACAATTATGTGTTCTAAGAGCTAAGTAATTAGAGTCCAAAGGAGATGAAAGCAATGAATAATGAATGAAAGGTTGTCATGGCTTCTGAAAGGCATCCACAAGCACACATCTCGGACAACCTCACACTGGCTCATCAATGCTTCATCTACCAGCACACTTCACGTAGCCAAATGCAGACAGTAGATGTGATCTACGCATGTTTGCAGAGATCTGAATGCAAAACAATACGCAGACTAGGACAGACACTGCTGTAATTGTGATCTCTCCAGCCTCTGCTAGGAAGTTTGTCATCTTTTCTTGCAGGTCAGATGAAGACAGCCACATCTATTCTGGGGGGTATTTTTAATTATTTTTTTTTCCCCCCCACAAGGCATGAAGTTTGAAAACAGTTCATGAAACTGTTGAAACAGTTCGTGAAAACTTCCTGAAAACATGAACATGAAAAAAGTTCATGTTCATCTGCCTTCCTGAAGTAGGCCTCACAAACAAGTCTCAGGAAAATAAATCTTACATTCAATCCTCGTAATCTGAAAACATCCTATTTGTAAAACACCAGACAGCACACTCTGAGTCACTGACTCAAACTTACCAATTTCTATTCAGCATAGATGCTTTGTCAATAGAATGAAAATACAGCTTTCATGAAACATATAATACCCTTATTTTGTTACCAGATGATACAGTCTCAGTCTCTCTGTCTAGAACAGTCCAACTCAGCAGCTCTATCCCCACTATCTATTTTTGCTGTGTGCTCAGCATGGTATTACTAGCCTACGACTTGCAGCTCAAAGGACCAGCGTCTTTGACTTAGATGTTTTCCCACTGTACGCTTCCCAGCTCCCTTCAAGAGGAACCTCTTGCACCAGCCCAGCACTTTGCCACTGTCTGTCTTTGCTTCCCAGCTGCTATAAAAAAAATTTCTTCTAATGCACAACCACTACACAACTGAACAGGAGGCATCATACTGGCAAACTGTCCCCAAATTCAACCCCAACTCTTAGCCCCTTTCTGATTATCATCTTTCAACTGATTCAGCACGGCTAGGTCAAGAGTTAGGTCCTTTTATAAATTCTATTTTGAACCACAAGGAGAACTTCAAGGTGTAGCTTATCAAATGTGTGTTCATGACTGTCTCTGTACTTCTCCACAGTGAAAGAGATTCACTAACAGAACATGAGACCAGTATTGGCACAATGACCTCACTCCTCTGGGTACAAAAATCTACCAGTCCCATAATTCAGTGCTTCTGCTCTATGATATCAATACCCATGTTCACATGAGGTCAGAGACCACATTCCCAATTCCATGAGCCAGCCAATGCTACCAGAAGTAGCTACCATTCTAAAGGGACCGAAGAACAGGGGTGTGGGGTGGAGTTTGCAGTCTGACTCACTACGGATTTTCCATTAAAAACCTGTACTAGGGCTTAAGATACTACGCTGAAGCTCCTGAACAGCCTAGGATATAAAGAAGTGCATAAGAATACGAGGATCTACATTGCAACGAAGATCTTAAAGATAATGCCTTAAAAATACCTTGTTATGCAAGTTAAATAAGCTAAACACCATTTAACCCCTAAGTAAGTTCTCTTTCAAAAATAAAAGTGAAGTATTTGCAGTAATTTAAGTAAACTTACTTTTTTGAAGCACGTTCGTTATATACTCACAAACCCTTCATTAGAAGCACTAAGTATTAACCACGTTTGAGGTAAGATACAATTTTTGGGGACAAACACAAGCATACACTTCATCAGCTGCCTAATTGTGGTTTAGGATGCAAAAGTAAAGCCAAGATGGAGCCCTCTAAAGTACATACCTTCACTATGACAGTTTGATCAGAGATGCTGCTCATCATCTCATTGATGGACTTAAAGAGCTGCAGCAGAGACTCCCTGAAGTCTGCTTCTCCTTTGTTTTCATAAAGTCTGAAAAATAATTAGGTTTCATAAGCACGATCCAACTAAAATGGAAATACGTTTTAAAAAAAATCTGTTCAGATGACAGATGATAATTTCTTGCATTACTTTTTTTTTTTTAATTCAAGAACTTCTACAGGTTTCTTCACTGAACCAACAGTTCTCTTTCAAAAAAAAAAAAAAAAAAAAAACAAACAAAGACAAAACAGACAGACCGCGCTGGGCCAGCAGGAACAACAGATTTTTGTTTTAAAGCTTCCTATGTAAAATGCCACATTCAGTATTGTTGTTTACGCCTTCGAGTCATGGCGAATCCCTCAGTGGTGACCCAATTCCACATGCCCACGCAGCAGTGGGATAGAGTCTCTTCACCCTGCACAAGAGCTAGCAGATGTCTGGGAGGACCAACGCCAAACAGCTCTGATGAGGAAGCCAGAAAGCATCCAGACAACTTGCCAGCAATCATTAAAATCTACCAGTGGCCTCAGGTAAGTGACCTTAAACTCTGTGCAAGAAAGAAAAAGCCTACCAACCCACAGTTTGCTTAAAAAAAAAAAAAAGAGAGAGAGAGAGAGGGAGAGAGAGAAAGTCTTTTTTTGTTTGTTTGTTTGTTTTTTCATGGGAAGGGAGCGTTAAAGTTAAAATGCATTTCACCTCCAATTTCTGGCTTGCTAACACTAAACTAGTTAAGGCTCAGTTTCCCATACAGTCAGTACAGCTGCCACAGGAGAACAACTAATCCACAGCTGAAGTTCACAAGGCAGGTCCCTGTGCCTTCAGGCAGGATTATTCAGAGCTGATCTGCCCACAGGGACCACCCCCCTGCCAGATGCTTTCAGGGGGATAACCCTGAGACGCCTGAGCAACACCAAAGGCAAAAAATACACAGCCAAGCCGAAGAACTTGGTCTGCTGGTTCAATACGGCACAGGACTGAATGTTTCTGAAGCTCTCTTGAATATTTAGATGTAGAATGATCTCTGCTTCAGGTGTAGGATGAGATAATTCTCACTACGAAATGGAAAGGGAGAGGGAGAAAACCACAAGCTCCACGTAAATCCTTTAAAAAAAACTTTTTCCCCCTTTGGCAAGATGTATGACTCGCCTACATAAGGGCTGTTGCAAATACACTTCTTGAACCTCAACTATACAGACCTACCATGACCCAGAAAAAGACAAAGGATCAGTGCTTAAAAGAAGCCCAGGAGAACCTGTCATCCAGGTCAAATCTAAACAGGGGTATTTATAAATGTCAGAGGGGACTTTTTCCCCACCTAAACCCCATGCTTACCCGGTCAGCTTTGCTTGCCTCCAAGAGCCTCATCCAACAGCAACTGGGCTTCCAAAGCCCTCCTTGGTTCCACTAGCTCTGTCCCTGAGCTCAGCTAAACATTTTGCACCAAGACCCATTAGAGCAGCTCCCAGAAAGAGTTCAATTCCCCTCCATCTTCTTCTGGAGTTAAACCCAGTAAGAAGGTCTTGAATGTGGTCCGCAGCTCAGAAAGAGCACCACACCCAGGCACTTTACATGTACGGTCATAGTATGATTTCTTCATGTTTGAAGATATCATGATGGACCACCTAGTACAAAAGGAAAGGGGCTTATCTTAAGATAAACATGGAGTTCAGAATGTTCCTGCTGCTTTCCACTGAAACTAATGCGTATCATTTTTAATGCTGTGTTCATAAACCTTTGGGAGCCACAGATATTAAAAAAGAGCTATTTAACCAGAACACGGGGAAATAAATGCTACAGAAAAAAATATTAAATTGCATTATTTTGCTGTGCAAATTTCTATTCCCCTTTTGGGCTAAAACTGGGGGTTATGCAGGACAAATTACTTGTTAACTCCCAATATCAATAATGGATTTCAGTGTCCCCCTGAACAGATTAGAGAGGTAAAACTAATACCAATATAAAGAGTAACTAAATTTGACAGTCCAATAAATCAAACTGTTTCAGACAAAAAGCTTTGCATTTCAAAAAGGAAATTGCAATAAAAATGAGTTAGTCACAAATGTGTTTCTAGTGTCAGTTATTAACATATATTTATTTAATACACCTGATAATGCACAAAAACACTGCTGCTATGAGAAAGAAAACCAGGATTACACCAAGCTGACCCTTCTAGAACCACCTTCAAATTTTAAGAGTGTTGTAAACACAACATAAACACTGGTATCATTACTGATTAAAACAAAGATCTTTCTAAAGTTCACTTATAATATTTTGCCTTTATAAACCTTGATATACTGAACAAATAGATTTGCCACCAGGGTTTAACTAGATGAACTAGGCTTCTACGTATTTATCCAGAACCAAAGCTTGCCTGCAATCACATTACTAAAATGCTCCATATATTCAGTCCACTACCACATTACTTAAGTTAAAAATATGTAATATTCTTAGTAAAAGATTCTGCTTGCTTGTTGCGATTCCTCAGTAAAACGCTAACGATATTTCAGAACACTGTTACACTTCTGCATTATAATCACTTCAAATCACACACCTCGGGCAGGATTTAAGTCTTAGAGCAGAACAAATCATGGTGTCATTCAGCAGCTTTGCTGATTAATCCCTTGTCATTGAGAGCTGTGTCTTCCCGACGCTAAAGAACTGTGAATTAGTGCTTAGCACGAGGAAATCCAATGGCCAATACCATAGGGTCATATTGTCCGTAAATCTAATTTGCAGCAAGAGATAATTATTTTTTTCTGTTTTAAAGTGATTTGTAGGACCTGCAAGAGTGTAAGTGACATTCACTATTTTATGAATCTCACAGCAAGACTCCCACCGAAATAAATTACGATCTCTCAATTAGAGAAAGGTTGGTGGAGCTGGTAACTACAGAGCTCTACATAAACCCCTTGTACTAAGGTTGTTACCATAGCTAACAAGTAGTAAAAGGATTGAATCTAAGTGAAGACGAATACATCATCGACTTCGTTTTATAACCTTTCTAGTATTTCTGCTCTGACAGGCGGGGGCCCTGGGGCGCTCCGAGCTGTTGGGGGTTTGACTCCAACAATACTTGTAGTTTTCTTTTACGAGGCAGCGTATCGAAGTGCACCTCATACTCCTTTTCCTCCTCACTGTCCATCTACTCTGACTCTCTTCCCTCCCCACGTCTGGCCTACGAATAAAGCCCTCTACAAACCACAGCTTCTCCCCGAGCCCTGCAAATACCACCCAAGGACAAACGTCACATTTCCCACCCAGAAAAGCTCTCCCTTCACTTTGCTGCAAAATCGTCGGTACTTTAGTCTTCCCAGACTTCAGGAGCAGAGCCCAGGCTTGGATGAGGGACAGGGCAGTATGGCTACTCGGTAGCTTCAACATTTGGGTCACGGTACCAGACAGTTAGCTATTAACAAAAGTTTCCCAAATAGTGGCAAGCTTTATTTGTTCAGTGAGCTAAACTATAGTGAGCTGCAACACATCACGATTTTAGCAGCCCACTTGCTACTTAAAATATACCTCTCTCAAGGAAATGTGGCTCGCTCTTGGGGAACAGCCGTCTCCTGAAATAAGTTCTAACTTAAGATATTACTACAACAGTGCAATACTGAGCAACTTTAACTTGTGGTGTTACAAAATTTTGACCCTTTTCGAACAATATTGGCAATCGGAATTACAGGAGGTTTCAGCATTCCCCACACTTACTGATTGAACAATATCCTGGACCGGACTATGAACTTGAAGATGTACTCCAAAGCTTTCATAGCTTTAAAGAGTTGATCGGTGATGCCACACTTCTCAGCATTATCCACATACGTTTTTAAAACTTTAGTCAGCTTTCTGTATAAATACAAAAACACATAAAAGTTACAAGTATGTACGCAGAGAAGAATTTCAATTTTGAAAGGTTTAAAGAAAAACTATGTGCCTAAGTAGTGCCCACCAAGTTACAAAATTAATTATGCAAATAATAAACTCATTATGTTCTTGGTTTTGCTAGTAAGTAGCTGCAACCTGTTCTTGAGAAAAAAAAAGAAAAAACACAAGACTATAAAAACATTCGACATACAAGCAATACAGCAAGTTTTGGTCAGACTTATTTTCTGCTAGATATTTAGGGATATTCAGATTTAGGTTACTGTAAAGATACAACTACTACTAATAATCAAAGTAATAAAAACAATTAAATGAAATACAAACACATTGTTAGAATTAAAACACATAAAATGAGAGTTTCGTCATTAAACAAGGCCTCCCCTTTACACAGTGTTCCCATAGATTCTGGGCTAGAATTTGTGAAATTTATTTCTCAAAAATGTATACAACACCAGTCAGAAATTCTCTTATTCCACATTATAAAGTCTATCAAACTTGAAAGTGAGACAATTTTAAAAATAATACCATTTCAACTACCTCCCTTCCAATGCATATAAATCACAATCTTAATGCAACTAGAAGCAATTCCATTTTAAATCATCCTAGCTACACTGTATGTTTCAACATTCACACTAGATGTAAATAAGTACAACATGATATACCATTAACAGAAAATAACATTGAGCAGACAGATACCTTGCTATACGAGCAATTATTTGAACAGGAGTAAACTGCACAAGAATTTCGAGTAATCGCTTAGATAGTGTCAATACAACCTCTCTTCACTTACAAACTCGTGCAATAAAAGGCAGGGAGAGGGCAGGGATCTCTCATGCCCACAGGCACAAGTCAAGCCAGAACTCAGATCTTCCAGCATCTTCAAGCTTAAGCCTGCTTCCCCCTCCCTGCATTTAAAGGAAGGGAAGGATGCTCTCCATGCCGACCAGCAAAAGGGCCACCTTCAGCTCTTGCTAATAAAACCAGATGCTGGGGGATGCTTCACCCTCTTCCCACTTCACACAAAGGCTGCAACAGCGGCTGTCACTCAGCAAAGCGATTGCAATATCTAAGTTGTGACTAAAGGACCAACTCTTCTTCGCTATTGTAAATCAACACTTCTCAAACATTTTATGGTCACATAATAGAGGCTGTATAACAGCAAAGTGCACAGCAGGTTTCCCTGTTTGGGTTTCTTTTCCTCCCGACTCTGAAAAGATGTCCATTGTATATTTTCCTCCAACACTAATAGTCTAAAGCAGCAGCAAAGAACCTAACTGTCAAGAAATACTCTAAGACAGCAAAAATAATGGACCTGTGGTTTTTTGTTCTTCGCTGCTTCCTCCCCAAAGTGACAGTAACGCAGATAATACAGGGTAGAACATCAATTTAATGCACCAAACAACATATATTTGAAGCATCTTAAATGGGCGTGATTTCTTTCTCAAGTATGACTGAGAATTGCTTATGACTATTTTTCTCACAAAACAATTTTTGAAATAGTCAAATCATCCCCTCCTTCAATACAACAAAAACAAGACTTCCTCCCTGCAAATGACTGAAAGTTTTATTACTGTTATTTCAAGAGAAAAAGAAATACTATCTCCTGCCTTCTTCAAGAGCCACCCACCCTCCCAAGCTCTATGGGCAAATTCCTAATTGAACTACATAAACAAGTAACTGAATAACGTTATCTGGTACAACTGTGCAAGCCACATTAGAGAAAGTAATATTTAAAATTTACGTGTAGGCTAGTGTAGCACTGAAATGCTTCTTAATGTAGGTTTCCAAGACAGGATTAAAATGTTGAAATTTTCTGTCAGCAATCAGTCCAATGATAAATACCTGAAAAAAGAGCATAATTATTGCACTAGCCTCAAAAAAATCTTTAATATTGTACATTCAACCACCTTTATTTTCAGAGAAGGTACATTAATAACATTAAAAACACAAAGACTTTGGCTTTTGATTATATTCCCAATATATCAATATACTCCTTTCCTGTGTAAACTTCGTCTTCATAACAAAGTTTTCTCTTCCGAGCAGAAACTTTTTGTGTCTGTCCTAAATTCTGCTGTTAATCCACTAAAATGACTGGACTTGATTGCTTCCATCTTTTCTGAGAGGATGACGTGATGTAATCCAACACCCTTTTGATCAAGTCCAACTGAAACTTCAAATATAATAAAAACCTTCCATGCGTTTTAAATTAAATAATAAATAACAGCTAATAAGATACATTTCATTAATAAACTTCATTCTAGCATTTAGACCATGTTTGTTTTATTTATTCATCATTACCAAATCTAAATTTTAGTCCATCTACAAAGCAAACTTACCAAAGCATCAAACACTAATGTGTCAAACGTCTCACTCTCCGAGTTCTCCATCATTATGTTAAAGAGTGCATCCAATGTATCTTGAAGAAACTACAAATAAATACACAAGTCACCATTTTTACGGGAAAAATGGAATTCAGACTTCACACCGGTTTCTACAGATGTATTTGCTTTCATTTATACATTTTACAAAGTAAAGACATTTTAAAAGTTAACAAAAAAAAAATGAAAATTTAACATTTTTGTTTTCAGCAAATTATATTTTAGTGAAGTTGATTATCCATACATCTGTATCACTCAAACAGGAAAAAAACCATCCGAAATCACACTAGGTACACCTGAACAAGGAGTTTAATCTATTATAGTGAAAGAACAAAAATGTATTTCAAAACTCGGTTTCAACATACAGTCAACAGGACCATGCAGTTTCTGAGAACTGATGTTTCAGAGCACAAACCAGACAAGCAACTAAGTCTCATGCCAAATGAATCAAGTCATCCTCAGTAGTTTTGAGCTGAGCAATGAAAAGTGCACATCATATCGCTTTGCACGACTGCATAAACTCAGATCCACAATTTCAAATGAGAGCACACATGCAGCCATGGGAAACAGAGCACACAACCTTCTGCCCCAGCCCAAAACCTACACGCCTCTATCACTGTAACAGAGGAAGAGTCTTCACTAGCCACTTGGCTGGACACCCTGATCTGTGCAACACGAAAGTAAAAGCAGATTAGTGTCAGGAGATTCAAGTTAAGCAGAGGGATAAAAGCTGTTTTAAGCATGTATAATTACAGTATTTCTTCCCAGTCACAGCAAGTAATCCATGCATGGCCCAGAGATACTCATCAACACACTCGGTTTTATCAGCATGGGATTCTGCGTCTGAGCAGTTTCTTCCACCAGACGACACAAAAAACCCGACATGGGCTCCTCCAAGGCAGAATGAGGATGGATCGTGGCCTCAGTTTGTATTTGCTTTGGTTGAGAAAGAAGGGGTTCAACATGGATGGTTCCAGCATGTCTGTCTCAAATGAAGTAAAAATGGTTTTTGTCTTGTAGACGAGACAAGGTATAGCTGGGGAAGAACGTCTGAACAAGCAGAAGGCAATTGATTCCTGAGATTGCAACTACAAAGAGGTATTATTACACGCTGTGGGAGCAAAACAGCCCAACTCCCACCTTCCTCCCTTAAAAATTTTTATCTGTGCAGAGTCTCCTAGATCAAACATGAATCACCTGGACTATCTACTAAAGCTAGAGTTAAATCTCAGGAATTAACCTCCATTTAGCAGCTCACTAAACACTGCTGAATGCCAAACTTCCTCAAAACAAGTGAACGTGGAGCCACAGTTTGTGCTACTAATATCTGAAGACGAGAAAACAGCAAAGCCAAAATGCTGGCAGCTGATTTTAGACTTCAGTTCTGGGGGAGATCCAGCTCATAATTTCACTACAGGAAACTATGTGCAGTTAAAGAACGTGTGCAAATAAAGTACACTTAACCAGCATCTGGCAGGAAGGAAAGAGTAAAGCACAGTTTTGAGCTTTGACAGAAGTTTCTGTCTTCAAGAGAAGTAGTACTCTCAGACCCCAAACACTGCCTGGCCAAGTCCCTTTAAAAACAAAGGAGGGTTAGAAGGCCGTGTCATGACTGATCAAGTCTTCATTTCACATTTGGGCATCATATATTGACTTTCATTAGTAGAGTTCAAGTTTTAAATCTGTTCACAAGGACTTCATGTAACAGCAAGAAGAATACAGGGTAGATGTGTTTGTTGTATAAAGTGGCAGGAAAACATTTCTCAGGTAGGGAGCTAGTATGAATAATTTCTAGTCTATTCCTTTACGTTCTCATATCCTATAGACTTCATGCACAAATGGAGTCAGAGCCTCTGTTAAAGGGAGATAACATTTACACTTTCTGTACACTACTGAAACAGTCAATCACAGAATGAGTATCTTGGCTGATCTCTACTTAGCAATAAACGAACATCCATAGGCAGAGGCATTTTACTGGCATTTTAAAAAAATAGTTTAACAGAAAAAATTTGAATGTGTTTTATCACATGCATACTTTTTTTAATATACATAGACTGTACCACGTATCGTATTTAGAAACAGGAAGGACAAAAAAGCTGAAAGAACAGAATGGAACAGTTACAGACTAGGTATTACAAACGTGCAACAGAGCAGTCTACACAAAGATTTTCTGAACACTCCTGGAAGAGATGGATAACGTAAACAGTAGTCTTTAAAAAAAAGAATAAAAGTGGTCAAGAGAGCAATATTAAACATTCACTCTTCTGTCCTCTGCAGACTTCTGCTCAGATCCCTATGCAACAGGGAAAAGGGAGTATGATTTCACAGAAGTCCTGCAACTGTGCAGGGAGCAGTGAGCGTGCGCCAGCTGGAGAACTTGCTCCGATGTTGCTTTTGCTCAACCCTCGTTTGTGCTGCATTCTGATGCTTCTGAAATCACCAATATCCATCAAGCAGCAATCTGCTGTACACTCTGTGATGTCATTAGGAGAGGAGGGAAAGTTACAAATGACAGAACTATGACAACACTTGGCAGAAGTGAGCATCAGTGTCAAGTTTTTAGTTATGAAATGATCCATGACAAAATAGCAGCAGGTAGAAGCTTTCTGGAAAACAAATCATGTGAGATACTGTTTTCACCACACAATAAAGGGTATCAGCTTTCTCAGATGTTTTAAGTTACTTCAAGATGAGGCATTCATTATGCTTCTATTAACCAAATTAAAATCCACTGAAGTAAGGAAGCAACACTACAGGCCCTTAAGGGTCATCTGTCCCCAATACATTACATCTTTTGACACTCTTTTAGATTTGATTTATTACAACACATTCAATAAAGTCCCAGCCTACTCTTTTCCACAGCTAAATCTATCTCTATGTAGGTCTCTACAATCACTCAGTGGCCTTGGCAAATGTAAACAACTTGCCTCAGCTAAGTATTTTGAGGAGAAATAATATTTTTAAAAAAATATCAGCAGCACACAGTAGGATTGCATTCCACGTCCATATATTAAAAATACATTTAATATCACCATGTAAGTAATCCAAGATGTTCTAATCTTGCAAAGAAAAACACCCTTTGCCTTCATGTATCTATATATAAAAATTTACTGAAGTGCTAAAAAAAAAAAGAAAACCCTACATTTTCAGAAATTTGCATTTTACATATGTTTTACCAGCACTCAACCTCCAAAATGTTCTTTGAGGGCAGGGAGAAGGGCTTAAGGATCCTGAAGGCTGAGAGATACCTGGTTACAATTTAACGTGCAAGCGTGTGCAGTGAGGTTGGGAGGGAGGGGGGAATGCGGGGAACAAAATAAAAGATATGAATACCTCAAAGTATGCGATTCAGCAAAATTATGACACCAAATTTATTTTTAAAGAAATTAACTTGTTACCTTAACCACTTCACCACCATCAACTTTCATCAGCTGCTTCAAATTCTGCTGCAATAGGTTTGTGTTAGATCGCCATTTCAGAAGTCCCAAGAGATCAACTAGGAATAAGAAAAACAATTCTATCATGTAGGATATTTGCTTTCACTCACACTCCATAACTATGTTCAGGACACGTACGTTTGCTTTCTTAGGTCAGCCATTTTCACCGGACAGCAATGTATTTCAAGCATGCCTCTGACACTGCAGAAACCTAGTACAATACTTCTGTCATGAAAGAACTCTGAAAGGCTTTCAAAAAAGCAGCCTGCTTTTGAAATGTCAGCATTAAAATCTAGGCCAAGAAAGTCTGATCCCTCAGTTTTAATTTGTTGTACACAACGGTTGTGTGTTTAGAAAAAGATGCCAAAATGAAATTAGTCAGCCACCAACACAGTCATATCTACAGGGCCGTGACTCTTCCAGCATTAATGTTTCTAGCTTCTTTGCTCTCACTGAATAAACTGAAAAGAAAATAAGGCACAATGCAAGGCAAACAGTTGCAAACTAAGCTAATTCAGTGGAAAGCTGTCTGCTTAATAACTCACAATGCCCAAATTGCTTGGTTGCTTCCAAGTGATGGAGAGCTAGGGTACAGATCAGATCACGAAACAAATCAACTGAAAATGGTCTTGTCCACAAAGTCTACATCCCGCTATTAACATCATGTCACTTTAGCATTCACTGATAAACAAGGAATACAGAAGGCAAGCTCACTCTCTTTTATTAGTCATAAAGAGCCACAACAACATTTTTCAGTTTCCCTTAAGGAAAACTTTTCACGAGGAACTCACAATTGGGGTTCCCCTGCAAATAAGCACACCAGTAAATATTAACCACCACACTGGAGCACCAGTAAGTTAAACCCACCCTAGCACTTGTTGAGACATGAATTGCCCGCAAACCCAAAACCCCAAGCTTGTCCTGCCTTAGCCAGACTACCATCAGGGAAAAATTCCTCCCTGCCCCATTAAAAGTCAGTTTTCAGCACAAAACAAACTACCCATAAAGACAGTTCATCCTCACTAGAAGCTGCCCAGAGAGAGAGACAAATAGAAGATTTTAAAGACCATCTACCTTCAGTTTAGCCACTGGATTACTACTGCACATTACCCACCCCCAGCATGGTTAATATTATGTGAATTCTGCCCAATGTAACTCTTAGAGAATAAGGACAGACCGCTTCTCCCAACCAGTACCCCCCCACTTCTTTTATTCGAACTTTCAAAGCAGCCAACAAAATGTTTACCAAGGCATGCATCTGCAGAGTATATGCTGGAAATTATATGCAGAGAGCCAGAGCAGCTGCTATACTTTCCCCAAAATCTTTCATTCTAAGCAATAAATAAAATTACTTCTAGTGGAATGGCCTGCAGTTCTCCCTGGGATAGATTCCCCTCTGAGCAGCACTCAAACCAACCCTTCTTACTATCTCTTTGGGAACAGAAGTAGAGAGTGTTTTCCTACATTAAAGCTTTGAACAATCCAAGCCTTCAATTTTTTTTTTTTCTTTTTTTTTTTTTTTAATATCTCCTACAAGAAGTCTATAGACTGAAACCAAAATCTTGGAAACTCAACATTAATAGAAGAGACAAATAAAAGAAAAGATGCCTCCATGAGTTATCCAAAATGTTTCATGAATATGTTTGTATCAGCTTCCCACCACCGAATTTGGTTTCGGTCTGACTTCTAAAAAGGCACCAGCTTGACTAAAGAAATGATCTCAACAAAAGCCAGCCCACAGACTATCTTTGAATGGCATCATGTATTGCCCCAAGAAAACAAACCCATGTGTACTTTCAGCGTGATGACACAGCAAATGCTAAATGAATACACATATGTGAACAGAAAATGTCAATGCAGCCCAAGTACCAAAATGAGAAAAATAAGTTACAGTGTACAGTAAAAATGTGCATTCACTCTGTTACTGCAAGCATTAATCCCAGCAAAGTACCAGTCAGTCAGTTAATCCTGCTCTCTTAATAGGTCTAGGTAGAAAATAATACAGTAAGTAGAATAGGATAAGAATGTAAAACAGTATTTTAGCCTATAGTAAATAGTAATTAACATAGCCTATGTCAGGGGAAATTTATATGATCAGAAAATAGCAGGGGAAGATGACAGAATGAGGATTTTCAATTCCAAAGGGTTAGAACAAACATCTAGCCTGCCAAGTAGCCAACAGCAACTCTACTTTATTTGGGTTAATGTAATTTATGATTATATTGACTACATATGAAGATTTTCTTTTACATCTTATTTAGCAATTGGAAGCAAATGGTCCAACTTCCTGGTTATATACTTTCCTTGACCTGTATTCATGCAAAGGTTTCCATATAGATAGCCAAACCTTTCTCAAAGCCCAGTCATTGAACTGAAGTTAGATAATATTTCCAGTCTAATTAAATTCCTGTGTGTTCTTTGAAATAATCTTCCCTCTTGACTTTGAGCATTTGGTTTTCCACTCTGTAGGACTTGTTTTATTTTAATTCTGTATTCACATCTTCATTTTTATGCCACTGTAGCACCTGAATTTACCATATCATGCGTATTGCTTTTTTTTCTTTTTTTTTAAATTAGCAATTGTGCTGAATGACTAAGTAAAATTCTTCTCAACTGTTTTCTGAAAGACTTGTCTCCTTGGTTTCTCAAAGTCTTGACTCCAGATGAGTAATAGTCACTATTATCTAGAGGTTTGAGTCCTTCACGAAGAAAAGAAAACATAGAAATACTTTCAATAGGCCTTACAGACACCCTGCATGCTTCCCAACAGCAAATTTACAGGTAGAACACTAGACAGCTCTATGGCTACTGGTAATCAGAAAAATTTTCCAGCAAGCCCATTAATGCAGTATCAGTTCTATTCCCATCACCCTGATAATAAAAGGCATCCACCTTGATAGTCTTGTAAGAGACACTGCTAAGATTTACTGTCCCCAGGGGGATGTCGCTTTTAATGCCATTTTGCCCCTCCTTCTAGTTGACAGAAAAAGACGACTCAAATACCAAAACTGCCTTGCCTATGCAGGAGGAAACAAGACCTCAGTTTGTCATAGCTCAACGAGCTACTCAGAAAAAGGAAAATAAAATCAACATGCAACCCTGACTTGGACATGACATCAGGAACAGATTCAAAACAAACCTTGCTATCCATTTACCCTAAGAACAAAAGGCCCAACGTTTCCCACCGCAGAGATCTACTGAGATGTTAATAAGTGCAAGCATGGGATCAAATTCCTCACTTCTGACCTTAAAAACACCCATACAAAAACAAAGTAAACAAAACGAAAATTTAAATTAAAAAAAAAAAAAAAAACTGACAGCACCACAAACTTGGGGTGCCTGCTGATGCATTCGATGCCCCACAACATGTAAACAAGTAGCAAATCAAGTGTGAGGTATCAAGGAGCCAACCACGCCCTAGAGAATTTGGGGACCCAGGGCCACATTGCCTCTTAATACATCAGGTGCCAGAACCACTGCCAGTCACGACTTCAACACACACATCTCTATAGTTTGATACAGTTTCATATCAATTCTTAAATTCCAGAGTTTAACTACAGAAGCTCTGTATCATTACCCAAAAATGCACTTGATGTTCACATCAAGTGCTTCTTCAGCCCGTGAAGGGCATACTTGTAGAATAAAGGCACACACTGCCGTAGTCCTGTGGATACGGGAGGAAGAACATTCTCTTCTGCCTCAGATGGCAAAGGAGAATCTGGCCAAGAAGCAAAGTGATGATGAACAGCAACTTCTGATGCCCCCAAAAGCTGATCTTCTCACCGATTCCCGAGGAGGTTGGTGAGGTTTTTTTCTTGTTTTCAGATGGTCCTCCTCTTTGGTTTTACGTTGCTACTCTTCCTCAAAATTAAATGCAAAAATCTAAGAAAAGGCCAGGAAATGTGTTGCTGTAATATGTTCTGCCACAAATCACTAACTACTGCTCAAATGTTAACTAAGTAGATACTTCGTACTATCACCTTCTCTCAGAGAAAATAGTTGAAGTCTTACCAGTGGCCAAGTTTGCTCTTTTGGAGACCTTTCAGATGCCAAGGACATCAATTACTAACAGAAAAGCAACATTAAAAACTTACAGTTCATAGAGAACTGAAGTTAAGCGTGTGTTCAAAGAGCTTATATATGAAAAGATAGTCTGCAACATCAAATGCAACGCAAAAAGAGCCTTGTGATTTATTAACATAGTTTCAGAATTACTAAAAGTAAGTCTTTAAGCCAATCCTAAGATACTTATAGAGGGTGAAGAAAGAACTATTACAAGACAACCAAAAGGAGAAAATTATGTTTTGGCTCAACATTTTGGTAAATGAGGATAATCATGGATTTTTACTTATTTATAAGAAAGTTAAAGGAAGAATATTAACGAACAATTTTACAGAAGTTAAAGTCAGCTTTAGAAACTATAATCTGAACAGTGCTGCCAATTTTTAAATGAAAAATGATACTCGAGGGAGGAATTTAATGATGAAGTTTTCTGTTTCTTTTCTAAATTGCTTAAGGGTACATGGTGATCTTGCTTAATAATGGCAAAATACTTTGAAGAAAGAGAAAAGGCTTTGGCAACTTTTTCTCAAAGTTTCACAGGCAACAATTAACAGTAACATTAAATAAAGACCAAAAGTTCAAAGCAAATTATATGTAAATTAAGCATGAAACAATGATCAGTCTTAATTTTAATAATAGTTCTGTGAAAACAATGTCAATATATTGATCGCTGTGAGATACTTCTAACTACTAACAAGCACTAGGAAAGACCGAGGGAAAAAACCCCTAATCCTATCACAAAGAGCAGCTCAATTCCACATGCTGGTTTCTGCACTCTACAAAACCTCAAAACTACTGTGTTACTGTTGAGCTATGATCCCATTTTTGCTATGAAATTCCAAAATCATTTCCGAATTTTTTGGTAAACACCCTCTTAGGCTATAAGACTGCCAGACTGCAGTGAATCTGATGTGCTCTGAATATGAAACACCTAGGATGTGCTATAACAGAGATGCCAACTGAAAAACACTGCAACAAAATTACGAGTTGACGACGAAGTCATACCAGAGTAGTAACTTTCCCCCCCGGACAGAGGAGAACTCATTAACATGACAATCCAATCATTATTCCCACCCACCCTCTGTCCCAAGCCCTCCTCGTCCACAACCTCAACTCCCGACAGATCTATCCAAACTGAGCAGTCCCTTCTCCCGACTCACGAAGGAATGATCCCTTCTCCTGGCATGACTCACTCACATCTCAATGACCCACCCACACTCCCGAGTCTACTTATGGTGCAGCGAAGAGAACAAGGGACTGCTCCATGGCAACGAAGCACAAAAATTACAGAGAGGGCACCGTCTGGAAATGTGAAATATTTGCTTTGGTGGCTGCCATCAGCTCTACATTCCACAGCCTTTGGATGCAGTCAGCCAGCTGACAAATACACATGAAAAATGTATATAAGGCCAAGTTTTAAAGGGAACAAAATACGCCAACTCCATTCCTGGTGCTCTGTCTTCATGTGAAGATGGGTGAACACGAGAGTGACCTCCGTGCAATCCATTCTCATGCTCACATCCCTTCTGCCCAACACAAGAAAACATCAGAGCTTTCTTCAGGCATAAGATATGGATACTGCACCTTGGAAATAACATGAAATAGCTTATTTGGGAGCGGAGCCATGATATTACCTACGCTTGAAAGCAAACTCATCCTCTTCCTTAGTGCTATTATTCACACCCACAGAGAAGTAAAATGCCACAGAGACTGTTTTCAGTGTATTTCAGTACAGAAGTTTCAACTATATGGCAAACAATATTCCTCTTTCCATTTAACTCGGGATTCTTCTCTTTTCTTAGAGACAAGTACTGCTCTAAAGCAAAACGAAGCCTATGGACAGAGAAAAGGCTGGATAGTACACAAACTCAGTAGACGCTTTTGCTGCATCCAGACAATTTAATCCAAGACTGCAAGGCAAACAACCCAGCATCTATTCACAGAGGAAGGAGGACGAAGAAGGCAGGAAAAGCAGTACATACAATCCCACTCCAACTGCAAGGAGCAGAAGCTCCAGCAGTTCTGTGAACTTACCATTCTGGGTAAGTTTTGTTGAACAAACTAGAGTTGAAATCTGGAAAGAGTCTTTGCTGATGGTGCAGCTTCCAAGGTTCTGCATGCTCTTCCCTGTTGCAGAGTGTCCTTTTTCCTCCAATTCTATTTTAGTGGATGGTAGACTTAAATACGTCGAGGCATCCTCCAGCTTCTTTGCTTCTGCCTACAGTGGTGTTTTAATACAACACGAAACAATTTGAAAATATCTAGTAAAAATATTATTGTAAAAAATTTACACTGGATTTTCTTAGGTTTGCTCCAGAATTGGAGCTACCCAACGAGTCTTTAGCACTGTCTACAGATTAGAGCCAAGATGTAATATTTATAGGGCTACAGAAGTAACTTTTCCCAGCCATTAAAACCCACATAAAACTCAGTAACAAGTGCCTTTGAAATTAAAACATCCCCAGCAAAACTTATTCAAGGTTTAACAATCAAGCTGCCAAATATGCAAATTGCACAGTACTTGCTATTTAGTCGCTTGATCTAACAAAACAGTCTCTAACACATTTTTTCTGTGCAATTCTGTAACAGTAATTCACTACAAGTCAGCCAGCTAAGCTAGCGACTACAGAAAGACTGAAGTATCTCAAAATTCTACCTTGTAAACTATAAGGTCATGTTCTCCATCTCTCAAAGTCGTTCCATCATATCTCATGAGCTTCACAAATGCTAGGGCAAATATTTTCTCAGATTTATCTTTGGCTGTTACAAAAACAAACAAACAAAAAAAAACCCCACCACATAATTAAGAACTTGATACTTATACAGACAGTCAACCTAGATCTCAAAAACACAGATAACCTGTAAATGAGTGACCGTAGTAAAGATTCTCAGAGAAAGTGTATAAGAAGTTAGAAGAGTCTTCTAAACACAAGACAGAACCAAAAAAAAATGCAAAATAAATGTGTAAGAATCTGAGCACACCAACAATAACTAGATGCTTAATATTTCTATATTCTGTCTGTTCTTTTAGAAAGCTGGATTAAGGCAACTCTTTAAAAACAAACAGAAATTTGAAGCATTTATGGTGTTCAGGTTTTTAGGAATTAGAAGAATGGCAATGCTTGGTACCTAAAATAACGAGTTAAAGACCAGCATTGAGGATCTCAACAGGGCTTTATCATTTGGAGCGGGAACATTAGAACCAAAGCAGAAGCAGGATTCGTAATACAGATGAAGCATCCAAGTTCTGAAAGCTGACCCACTCTACAACCAGCATGAACTAGAAACTGCATTCAGTTTGCTCTCATTGTTCAAAATCTGTTATCAAAAGTTAAGTAAAAACAAAGCAACAGGGCAATTAAAAATCACAAAGTTAAGAAGTAAAACCAGAAGGTAAGTGCAATCAACTTGACTGGCCCAAGGAGCCTGTGAGAAAGCCCCGCAGACCTAAAGCATGGCCTCTAGTTCATATTTAAACCACAGCCAACCAAAATTTTTGAGTCATCATAAAAATACTTCTGACACTAGTAATTTGTAGTGCACAGTCATAATTTTGATACTAATGATACTGATTTCGGCATATTGTTTTCATTAGCAAGTATCATTTTCTAAACTAAGTAAATCTTTTATTCATGATCAATTTGCAAAATATACAGCTTCAATTAAATAACCGCCATGGGGTAATGTACTACATATTGCACAGATACATATACATGAAGAGTATTACACGACTTAAAATGCATCCAGTGGACACTACCTGATTAACGCTTTTGTCTACGCACTTATTCTACAGCAAAAAATTTTGCTGCAGATTTAGAAGGGCTTTCCTACCAAGAGACCCAGCCCCTATAACCAGTATATGGAATGAACATTATCACAACCAAGGCAGAATCCCCAAACTTTACTACAAAACAACTGTTGACAAATAGAAGATGTCTAGCTCGCTCAATCTGATCCTCAACAGCTCAGAGCATCTCAGCTGCCAGCAACATTACAGGAAAGACGAGGAAAACCACAAGCTCTCAAATATCTTTTAGACTAAAATTACTTCAAAAAAACCACAAGTCAGTCTGAGAACCAGAAGCAGAAACCAAGTTTCTTAATAGCTAAGCCTTCAATTACTGATACCAAGCCTACTGTAAACTCTTTCATGTTCTCATTTCACATGTGGGGTTGTTAAATATCTTTACTATTCCCTACCCACCTACTTCTAAGATACACAATACCGCAACCCTTTCACAGCTGCTAACTGGAAGCTTTATTCACTATCCCTTTTATTTGACTTGGAGAAATAACTAGGCAGGAAAGGAAAAACTTGATGTCGATTGGTAAGGGCGAACAAGATGTAAAGGAAAAAGAAGCTGAGATGCTAACATTAAATCATCAGGCAAAAAACTTATCCCCGCGCTAAAAGTGATTACAATAGTCAGTTAACAGATTAGGAACGTTATGCCTGTTTCAGCAGATTTTGGCACCAGAGACTGACAAGTACCGTAATGAGAAGGCTGAATTACTCACAGTCCTGTGATGATCTATGACGGAACGTGAACCTTAAATGACTGCGGTTCACATCTTCAATGGGGATTGCAACCTTCATATATTGGGAAAGAGGATGAAGAAAGAAAACAGTCAGTACAGTATCTTCAAACATCATCGACCACTACCAAATCTCATCTAAACATCTAATCTAATCTCATCTTTCAACAATTTCCTTGGCGCTTTCAGGAAGATTAATGTTAAGTACCAGCTTCATTTTGCCATAGAAGACCTTGAAAGGTCACAGATTCCCCAGGAAAATCACCAATTCTTGCACGAAGAAAGAGAGAAGGAACAAAGCAAGCCTGTTAAGTTACCCAACAAGACCTGCAACTTCAGATGTTGGGCCCTGACCTCAAAGCCTCCCCTACCACTCCTCTCAGCTCTAGAATGAGCCCCTCTTGAGTTTGACTCAGAGGTGAACTTGATTATCAACAGCAGTGAAGTAAAAATTCTTAACATATCCGTTATGTACGCAACACTTGGACTACAAATACTATTAATGTATCTGGATCCACAAGTAATCAATGTGCAGACATGTAACCAACGCTCTTCTCCCCCAGTACTTTTCCTAGAGCCGCCGTATTTTCTTAATCACACCCACATTCAGGTTCTGTGCTGTACACTGTCCCCCAACACCACGTCCAGGTTTCTGCCATTCCCTAGCAGTCACTTTCTGTCTACAGATGCAACAAGAGCACCTTTGCACTCAAAATATCGGTGTGGGGAGTACCTCTAAGTCCCTTCTCAGTACACGTACACTGCTCCCAATGACTACAGCTAGACAGAATATATTTTACAAAGCTTACATCAGCCTCCTCTGTAATATTAAAACTTGGCATTTAAGCTAAAATGTTATTGCCCAAGAAAATTCAGCAAGCTTAAAGCACACTCAGCCAGATCCCAAAACACTGATGAGTTCAACACTACAGCAATTCTGTTTTAACATTAATACCCTGCTTCTCTAGCTCAGCTTCATGGAAATAGAGTAAACCATTCCTAAACAGATGTTGGAGTGCCCCCGTAACAGCCATCTTGACCAAAAGGATGAAGTAAAATTCATTATGCAATAAAAGTCAAACCTATTTTCCAGCAGTCTCCGAAAGCCTTCCTTAGTTGAGCTATTCCTTTTGTCCTGCTAAACATGATGACAAGCATTGAACTTCCCTAGTTTTGTTTCTCAAGGCTCTCCACTGAAACGTGTATTAATTGCATATTAACCCACACAGAGGAAGTTATTGTAACAGTTTATGTACCTTCACAGTCTCAAACCAGCGAGGCTGCTTTACTTGGTAATATATCACTGACTTGTACTCTGAGATGGCTTCATCACCAGCACCAGGAAAAATAACGCTCTTGAAAACACAAACAAAAGAGGAAATGTTTATGTCTATCTTAAACTCCAATTTTTCATTCAAATAAACAAAATCAGCGAAGTAGGTCAAAATAAGACAGAATGGCTCATGCTCAGAGCTGCTCATGAAATTAGTATCAAAGTGCATGCACTGATATGACAAGATGTATTTAGTTATGACAAAGGGGAAAGTTTTGTTGTACATAAAAATAGGGACTTCAGTTGACAAATACAAAGATGTTGAAAAGGCTTAAACAGATACGTATCAAAATCACAAAGACCCAGATGTGAGATACTTTAATACCTCTAATCTTTTCCCATCTTCATCATAAACAGATACTGTAACTTCTACATTCTTTGCCGTTGTTTTACTGCCTTTGTCAAAGTCGCCCTGAACCAATGTTACATATATGTCATTACGAACATCACCTAAAAGAGAAAGCAAAGCACAAAGTTCTTAGCAATTTTTACACTATGCCTATTGACTTGTGAAACCAATGATAAACAATGAACAACATATTTTAGTAACAGCAATCACACATATACATGGCAAAACGTTTAAAAACCATGGTATCTTGAATATTCAAAACTAGTCATACTGAAAACAGCTGTTTAGCTAAAATTGTGCTAAGACTTCTGAAGTCTGAACTATCAACTTGTAGTGCAGTAAGCTGAATCTAATCAACAACAACAACAACAACAACAACAAAATCATGCATTATTTCTGGACTGAAAGAATACCACATCATCATTAAGAGTATGTACTCAAAAAACAGCTCAGTTCCATGTTTGGCGGGGGGGGGGGGGGGTGGGGGTTAAAATGCAACTTCTTTCATTATTAATTTGAAACGCTGAGTTTCAACACAGTCATTAATTTATCCCATACACAGATATTTTGCAATTTAAAAATATTTAACAGCCTACAGAGGTCTGTTTAACTTGTTACATCAGGAAGTGGTTTGATGTTTTTGCTGGCTTGGGTGTTGCAGGGGAGGGTTGTATTTAGCTTTGTGTCTTAAAATGCTCTTCAACTACACCCCAATTCAACTGAAATTTTGAAAATGAGCAGGGGAAACAGGGGATTTCCAACAATTTCATGAGGCAGAGGTTTACACACCAGCAGATGATCATAACAAGCAGAGGCACTGAGGCACTTACACCATACTGGATATACAGTAAAACACCTGACAAACATAGAGTCAGCAACCACAGGGAGAGCTGGAACTGGGACGGGGTTTGAAAATACCTAATGGATCCTCCAGAGCCCGTCTATCTGAAAAGGACAGCGCAGGTTTTTTTCTGTAGCCTGCTGCTTAAGGCAGTTTTTATTTTGAGAAGCACCACGGTTTGTTTGGGGTGGTTGTTTTTTTTTTAAACACCAGAATTGAACATCCATGGAGCATGTATATTAAAGACAGTATGGCTTTCTTTCAAAAACATTATTCAAATCTAGTACAACCTCCAAGAGACTTGCATATCTCTAAATCAAGCCTGTTCCTCTGAAAAAATCTTTCTGTGGTTTGGATTCATCACAAGAGATATAAGTTTACATATGCCCTTGCTAGGGAGATAATATGAAGTGTGTACTACTTGTACATTTTTCTTCACTGGAAGAGGAGAATTTCCACTGTTGCTGTGATATCACATCTTGGGGGGGGGGGGGGAGGAGGGTGTTAGTTTTATTTATCGATGCAGCACATGTAGCAGATATTACCAAATTATGTTTATTTTAAATGAGGCAAAATTCTTTGATGATCTGTTATTTCTAATGTGTACCATACCTCAAATTCATCTGCCCTCCCCCCACTCCCCCATGTTTCCATACATACAGATATTTAAAGAAGATTAAAATATAAAAAAGCAGCATTAATTCACAAATGGCTTACCAGGCATAATAATCTCAGGAAACCCCATTTTCCGAGCCACGGCTGTAGACCTATCCACTAAGTGTGGAAACTCTTTCCTAATCTGATGAATATCTCCTGGAAGAAGTTTCAAAGTCACCCACAAACCTGTTGTGTAAAAACCACAATTATTAAACTGGTGGGGTTTTATTCTAGTCGCTAAAGATTTCTTTTTACACATTCTAAAACGTAAGAACGTATATTAAGGTAACTGCTCTTCATTTACAAAAAATACACTTTACAAAGTATTTTAAAACACTCATAAATCCTCTAGTGCTTCAAGCGGAAACATGAGTACAGCACACAAGTATGTCTGATTATACTGTGTAAAATCCTCAGCTGGAAGCTTGACTAACTAATAAAAAACCTGGGAAACTGGAAATCTGTGCAAGATAGATTCAGAACTTTGCACTGTGCGCCTTGCAGCCATACCATCTAGAAGGCGCCTTAGTAGGGAGGAGTTAGGCAGGTGTTCAAAACCAGATGCATGGAGCTTCCCTTACATGGGCTTCCTATAGCCACAAATTCTCAGTCTAAAAATTTCAATACAACCGGTCTCCATTCCGAAGAAAAACAGTTTAGCAAGACCATACAATAGACAAGAAGGAGGAAAGGCTGGTTATCAGCCGGACCTACTGAAGCCTGGACTGTGAAAATACAAGCAAGCCTACCGTGCCCTCGGCGAGGAGCCAGCGTGACCCTAGAGGAATCCCTCCTCCTCGCAGAACTAGACTTCCCTTATCACTGAAGTCTTCCACAAAGGGTCTCGTGGAAATACAGTTATTAAGCCATTAGCAGAACTGCCTCGAGCTTATATCTATCCTTTGAACTCTCACAAGTTCTTTCTAATGAAATGTTTATATTCCATAGGAAGAAAGAGAAGTGGCAACACTGATTTGAATAGAAAAACCCAAGTATTACAGCCAACCAATATCGAGATGCCAACAAAGACGGCACCAACAGCAGGTACATACCCTGAATTGAGTCATCACCACCACCCCCATAAGTTGTTTTTAATGTGCTGAGCACAAAGAAATCTACAGCATCAGCTTTACACAGTTGACACTTTTCTCCTCAGCAGCAGAAGCAGCCACTAGAAAGCTGCCGTTTGCCAACTAACATCAGGCACACTTGTTACAGTAAAAAGAAAAATACCAAAGTGGGGAAAAAAAAAATCCCAAACTTAAAAAAAACAAAAGATGACTTACACTTGGTAAAGTGATTGAAAATCAAATTTAAGCATGAACTAATTAAAGCAGCGATTTGCAGAAGAAAATCCTAAAATTAGAATCTATGAAAAATACCCCCAAAAATACTCATCTATAAAACAAATTGTGGGTTATCCTGTTACACAATTAACTCTACATGCATTTTGTATAAATTTGGCAGCTAGCTTTCTCTTCTCTTAAAATCTCTTACAAAAGACTATATGGTGACTTGTTGCCAGAGGTGGTTCTAACAGTTCCTATTTCATTAAACAGTAACTGTACCTACACTGACTGGCTAAGCAACAACTCTTAATCCTTTTCTGTTTGCTTGCATGCATTTCTTAGGGAAAAAATCTGAAATGAATCAAAGCAGCTGAAATGTGTCCTCCTTTCTGATACACACTGGCCACAGGTGAAAAGACAGGGGAACAGCAGATCTGAGGTTTCCTCTTTAGCTAGTGGATAATTTTTAAAAAGTTTATTTAGATTTTTTTTGCTATTAATTAGTAGAAATCAGCAAAAAAGTATATAATTTTCCTTGTGTCTATTGGTCAGATACCCCTTAAAAGTGATACAGATATTCACATACACAGTGTTTGGTGGAAACTCTGCACTGGCCTGCGTAACACCGTATTAATTGAGACTCTCAAAAAAATAGTAAAGCCAGTACAGTAATAACTGAGCCATCACACAATTCAGTTTAACTGGCAGACGCATTATGATCATGAAGCGTTGTTATGCACACACACAAAAAAACCGGCAACCACCCAGACTTTGGAAGCTAACTCAGTTCCACGGCAGCAGAGCACACGCTGAGTTACGAGTGGTGACACGAGCAGCCCGCAAAAGAAGATACCAGCGGGGTTGCCTTGTTCTGGCTCCGTCCTTACCACCTCCGAGCTCAGGCAGGTGCGGTGCTGGCAGGAGCAATGCCCTGGTCGTCTTGAGAGGGAGCCAGATCGCTGCAAGCGCAGCTGCGAAGCAGAAAAAATAAGGCGAAGGAAGGGAAGGAAGAGAATATCCCTTCCTTCAACACCAGGAGGTCAAAGCCCACAGCTCAAGGGGGCAAGAGCGGACTCCCCAAATCATCATTTCCAGTTCAGAAATACAAAGATGTCCAAGCGATGGACAATGCAGAGGAAGGACAGATCACCTGTGGAGTTAACACGGGGCTGGGGGGGGAAGGTGCGGGGCAGGGTGGGATAGCAGAATGAGCCCTGAAGGACGGGGAAG
Source organism: Astur gentilis (assembly GCF_929443795.1). Taxonomy (NCBI): domain Eukaryota; kingdom Metazoa; phylum Chordata; class Aves; order Accipitriformes; family Accipitridae; genus Astur; species Astur gentilis. Next base: position 41,162,854 of record NC_064888.1, on the reverse strand, counting down.
AGGGGCAACGAACCGTGCAAACACATTTGCTGTTACCAAACAGCAGCAAGCAAGTGAAGGTAATATTATGCACCCTTGATTCCAAAATTAAAATCATCACATGTTGCAAATCAAGCGATGAGCAGTTTTAGGTACACCGGTGTATATAAAGAACAGTACATACCCTGACCCTTGTGGTTAACTTCTTTAGCAGCAATCACTTTGTTTATAACAGTCTGAAGGAAATCATTCTCCCCTGCCACCCTGGGTGAAAAACGGGATGATATGTTCAGCTGCTTGTGTCGAATGGCGTCATCCAACGCTAGCCTGGAGGATGCACATGACGACCAACACCAGGAAACAAAGGGTCACAGAAAACCAGAAGTCACAGTAACAAGGGAACACAAAAGATCGTATCATAGTTGTGACAAAGAGTATTTATTAGTCAACGCAAGACAAAGGACAGGAAAGGTAACAAGAAAGACAGAGGAAGACCATTAATCAGAAGAATGCTGATCTACCGCAGAGAAGTACTTCTCCCTTCAGGGACATGCATGCACAGCCCCCAGTAACGCTTTGTGAGGATAGGAAGGATGTCTCCCACCTGAGAATCCCCTGTTAAGCAGTGAAAACCTATCCAGGCAGTTTTCTCTTTAATATATATAGCAGACTGGCCCTGCAACACCTCCAGGGTCACTTGTCATTCTATAGGTTAAGCAGCAGTGCATACCATCTGAAGGAAAAGCTACCGTAAATCTCACAGAAATGGCATAGGAGAAGAAAAGCAGATAATCCAAACATTCCGTTAAACTTGATGAATAAATGAAAAGATGGAAACTATAAACAGCAGCATTAAGTGTCACTTAAGTAATCTTGCCATGTGCTTTTGACAGCCATTGTGTTGGTGGCTAGTGAATGAATACAAACAAACAAAGATATGAAAACAGAATTGCATGTGGTACAACAGAAGCAAAGCATGGAATGAGAAGAAAAATGTGGCTCATATATACAGCCTAAGTCTACGTTGGAAATAATGACACCAGTATTCATCGTGTGTTTTCACATTATTCATATTCTTTGGAATATACTTTTTCAGAAGAACGTTTTAATTTAGTGCGGGGGGGGGGGGGGGGGGGGGGGGGGGAGAAAAATCACATTGTACATCTCTTCAAAAAGCTGATTTATATATACAGAAAAAATAAATCAGTGTTAATGGAGCAGAAAACTAGATGTTCCATTAGCATCCACTTTGATACACAAAGATTCATTTTCATTGCATACTTGAACACTCACTAAAAAATAAACTTGCTATTGTTCACCACACAATAAACATATCATGAATGCCCTCTTCTCTAAAAACCCCCGTTTTCCTTGAAAGAATGGAATTGTACTTCTGATTTTCACATTAACACCTGCTACAACACTCCAGCAACACTGCTGCATACAAACGAAACCGTGTCAGACACAAGGCATACACCCGCTCGGCTCCCTATAACACCTGCAGACCTTACAATCCTCTCAGTAGCCCTCCATCTTCAAACCACAAGGGCTTCCTGAATTAAGCCTATTTTCCAAAATAAAGTTAATTTGAGATTACATTATTTCTAGTTTTTCTAAAAAATATTATCAAAACCCCTCTGAATATCCATTAGTATATTCATCAAGGAATTTTGCTAACTTAACTATGTTTTGCCTTTTTGAACAGATGGCAGTCTAACATTTCACACAATGGGAAAACTAAGCATTCATATTTTATCCACATTTATTTGACTTATCCCTTCTACCCTTCCCCACTTCATGGAATAAAAAAAAACCCTATGAACTACAGATGGAACAGAGTATTTGCCACACATTCTCTTTTGTTAATAAGCTTTTTCTTCTAAAAGCACTTTCTCTGCACATATCTATATATTCACAAAAATTCAGGCTATTAAACCCATATGCCTTAATATGATTTTGTGGCTTGAAGTCAAAACTGATCTTTGATATTATGTTAAATTCATACATGTCCATACTTCAAAGGACACCAAATCCATATTTGCTATTAGCTAATTTAATTATTGTAAAATAGCATCTGTCAAACTTCATGTCAGCAACCTTAGAGTCAGTGTGGAAAGGTCTGCAGTTTTAGATGACAAGTAAGACCAGGTCCACACAGCAGACTCCTTGATTCTGTGAACCAGCTGTAACAGGTACGTGCAGCAGACACATCTCCTCCCTTACCATCCAACCAAAATACCTAAGGCTTCTGGTAAAAGTCTCACATGATACAAGTTGAATTACGAGAAGGTATTGCAGGAGGTACATCAAGCCATCCTTCAAATTCTCAGCTTTTGTTTGTACTCCAATTACTGTAGCGCCTACTATGAAATTACATCTGCTACCAAGATAAATGTTATCATTTACTAATTTCACAGAAGTCACCTGCAGTGGATGTTGGTAACACTGCTTGTCTTTCTCAATCTCAGGCAGAGCTGAACCAGCAATGCACTTATTTTAAGCATTTCACCTCTTACACATTATCACCCTGACATCATTAAACAAAAAGAAAACAAGACTACAAAACTGGGAATGCAGGCTTTAAACTCAAGACTTAAAAAAAGTTTCTGAGGCTATCACTGCTATAACTAACAGGAAATTATCAAGAAGAAATATTAATAAGTACTAAAGATAAAATACCACACTGAAATAAACTAACTTCAGAATATTTACGGAACGCTTCTTCCAATCAAAAGTTTAAAATGTTTTGTCATTTTTAAATGAATGTTAAAACCATAATTCTTTCACTTCTGCTTGTTCTTTAAGCTATTCCCTACTTACGGTTGAAATGGTATGAAGTGCTGTTTGTCCTCATCATCCACTTTTCCGTTTATTATGTCTGTAACATCCATTACTGAAAACAAAAACAAAGTGTACTGAATTAAGCGATCCACATGGGAAAAGGGTTGCTGAGGGAATACCCTGGGGGACTGAAAGCAATGCTGACTCAGAAGAGGGATGGAGTCAACCGCACAATTTCAAAATTCTCCTATAGAGTAACAACAACATGTTGCAAATAACCTTTGGCATCTCTAGCTAAATGCGAGTCCTGAAAGCTACAGTAAACTCTACAACACAGCAATCAGTCTGACCTGGGAACAATTCTGAGTTTATACAACCCCACAGGAGTTTCACACCCCCAACTTTCTATTCAAGAATATAATGTCATATAGACAGCTACAGCGCACAGAGTTACCTGCTACTCCAAAAGGTCGCCGCAGCCCAGAGGTTAGTTTTCTCGTGTTGTTGTCCCTCAGCTCCATTCTGCCCACTCGCACAATCTGACAGACGAAACTGATTTTCTCTCTTTTCAGATCTTTGCTGCCCAGGTCCTAGAAATTGTAGTTTCTTCAGATTACTTTATAATAATTGAATTTCCAGTTCCATTCTAGTAGGCAGAAGGTTTGCTGTTCAGAGTTTGCCTTCACCATGCCAGCCTCTAGCACCAGGGCAAACTGTTCTCAGAGTAAAGGAGTTTTTGTAACAGTACTTAAACGTCTTTACTCCTGCGTAAATTAATTGCTTAGGAGGCCAAATGATTTCTAGTAAGTTAAAACTTCAAAGAGCAACTTTGGTTTTAGCCAGGTATCAAGAATATTTAGTAGTCACATACGGAAACGTCTCATGTGAGCCTTCCCAGGATCATTACCTGCAGAGATAACTCCACACTGTTTACATACAGATCGTTACATTCCTCAGTTGTTTCATAGCTTGTGAATAAGTGCTTTAAAAGTTTGCCAGCTGAACCAAGCCCACACACTTACGGTGAATACTGCTCGAAGGTTATGCAATCTGTCTATATCTTTAGGGAGTCCACAGCTTGACCACCTCACCAAGTAGTTTTCACTGAAAGAACAATATTTTGAGGACTTTTTGTTTAAGTGGCTCCTTTTAACATAAGCAGATAAAATCAACTTCAGAATTCAGAAAAGACTACTTTAAACCCAATCTACTTAACCTAAACAAACGAATATTTACTTAGTGGAGAGCTGATATTTCCCTTTATGTATATCATTTAGTAAAAAAGAAAGCAACTCCTCAGCAACAGTGTAAGAATTTCTTTAAGGAAGCAGGGGATGTAGAAATCAAACTCTCAGATTAGTGCCAAGGCTGCTGCCAAGCGAGGGCGCACACCCTTGCAGGTGTGTTCACGTCTCATTTAAGCTCTGCACTTGGGAAACCACAGGCACAGCGTGATGAAGAACAGCACGACCCTGAAACCTACCCAAGGTGAAGAGACTTGCCTGATGTGGTGCTGAACACGATGACAAAGTGCTGCTGCACTGCTCCGTCCCAGATGGCCCTTTCCTACGCCTTTCACAGAAATCTGACTTTCACGAGCCCTCTCATCCTGCTACTATAACTGAGTAAGCACAGATTAGGGAGTAGACTCAGGAGTACACTAACCTGATAAATTTTGATTCCAGTGGATCGTACAGAGACATCAGGACTTCAGCGTCTTCCCCTATTTTACAGACTACATTTTTTAAATTTACAAATAAAGCAAATGAAGGAGTGGCAGCAAACTTGGCTTGTCTGTTGATATCGATATTCTGTTTCTGAGACTGTAATTCAAGAACAGAATAAACTTAAGTTTAACTTAGCCTAACAAATATCCAACTGCTATAAAACTTTCCTAAAACCCTTCAGACAGAAGAGGGGTTTTCTGTTGACTATCTACTCCTGTGATCTTTTTTTATATTAGGATTTACAACAGATTTCATTTTCTGGATCTGTCTGTAAGGAGGAAGAAAAAAAAAGAGGGGAAACAAAAAGATGGGGAAAAAAAAGAGATGTCTTCACTTATTAACAAGAGAGCTAAACAAATGGAGAAAAAAAAAAATAGAGCCTCAAATATATCTGACCAAAAAAAAAAGGAGGCCTGTTCTTTGCTTTGTCTGATGTTTTTCTGACCGGTACAGAGAGCTAAGAAAGGAGAGAAAACAGTGCCATTTCTACAGGTCACCCACCCCTCAGACTTCAGCTCCCATAAACTTTGCACAAACTACTTTAGCTAGGCAGAAGGGAGGAATGCACATGGGACAAAAAGGAAGCTGGCTGAGGCAGGAACAAAGAAACAACTTCGGATGCAAAAATTTAATAGTTTAAATCCCGTTTAAACTGGTGTATTTTTACACCAAGTCTGGTAAGGGCTGCAAGCGTGTGTATGGCCCATTACAACTCAACAGGATGCAGTAACTCATTAAGTTGCACTAACGCGCTCATGAGCAACTCCTCAGGAGTAGCATGCTCCACTAACTGCTGCTGACATGGGCAGGGCTCCTTACAACAGAAATGGTCTTCCTTTTAAAAATAAGAATTTGAATTGCAAAGAAGCTTTAAGTGTCTTTAAATCTGCCCCTTGTATTTCAAAACAACAAATTTTCAGGATTGGCGTACAGAAATCATACAAACATAATGAGGATATTATTCTACTTGATTCTCAAAAATAAACTCTCATGACAACCTAACATACAAACCTGCTACGTATGTGTCTCTGATATTAACCTACAAATGTAGCGGGCCTACCGATATAGGTCTTAACCATAAATTCTACTAAGCCCTTTAAAGGATGAAAACGAGAATTAAACAGCCTAAGACATACCAGTTCTTACAGAATGTTTAAGCCTGATAACGTTTCACAAACCTATCAAATTCTTCACTACCAAAGCTAAAAATAACAGGCACCTTGTTAGTTTACAGTCTTATGTTTCAAAGGGAAAAGCTACAGTGCATAGTATATCTTACTTTTTCCTCCTGTAGCCTCTCTTCAACTTGCTTGGAAGCTATTTCATGTGCTCTGAAAAGGCTAATAGTGCTGGTCTGCTCTGGGTCCAAAATATTGCCATCTTCATCTCTAACAACCAGATCTAAATCAAGAATTCTAAACAAACAAAAAAATATGCTTGTAAATTAACAGTGCTCAAATAAGTGGTTAAAAGACACCTGCCAAGTGTTTAACATTGAAGTCATGCACACCTGACATACAATAGAAAAAATAGTATTTGATACACGATAAAACAATTTAACACGTCACCAACCCTGGAGATAACCATCCCTGGCTGGAAGTCACTTTTTACCACAGCACAGAAAGAACCAATGTAAATGAAATAGCAGAACAGCTGGGGAAGTAATTTCTTAAACAACTGAATTTGCAAAAGAGTTTGTCTCCTCCTCTGATTCATCTGACAGTTTGAACAAATATCCACTGCAGTCACGTCACATGCAAATTGGTCAGTTCATTTCGTCCCACTTCACATTCTCCTCCAAAGCAGGCATATTTGTACTTTAGCAAAAACCTATGAGATATAATAAGGCAAGAGCTGTTTCCCTTCATTTAAAGCAGAAGCCAGATTTCTGTCAGCAGGGTGTTAACGTCCATGATTACCTTCTGCAGGGAGGAAGGTTTCTGCCATAATCAAATCCAGTTTTAGGAAAGACCTTTCACATTTTTCCATGTTAGTACAGTGCTAGCAGCAGAACCAAGGATTAAAAAAAAATAAATGAATAGGTCTAGGTTGATCCACATTTCTCTGCCCATCTTCCCCAAGACCGACCTGCTCACCTCCATTCTAGTACATATGGTCCCTATTTTCTTCTTCTAACTCTGTAGTCACCTTTCACGATGGAGCTGCTGTAACTGTGGTTTTGAAGTATGTTTGATCAATGAGCTTAAATCAAACTTGCAATGCCTGATAAGCCACACAGAGGTTCTGGGTTTATGAGAGTAAGTCCCTTTTGGACATAACCCACAATTACTTGACAAGAGGAACAGAAGACTTGTTTCATGTACTTAGAGGATCACTCCTCGCCCCTCCTTGACAAGAGAGAAACCTGGAGGCGTTAAACAAAGCAGGGTCAATACACAAACCCCTCCAATTAATTGCCCTGTATTAATTAATCGTGGATGAATATCACTCAAGTTGCAGAGTGCAGGCAGCAGCTTATTAAGAAACACCTCCTAAGCCTGTAAGTGGACCTAGTCATCACAAAACTCTCTAAAGCACCCCTGGGACACCAAGCTCCCAGATGAATTTTCTAGCGAGAAAATGGTTTCATCATTGAAACTAAACAGAAAAGCAGCCAAAATCATCTTGCTCCTCCCTAGTACTGTTTCCGGGACGGCAGCCACAGGAGAAGAAACACCCACTGACCACTTGTATAGTAAATGTCAGCCCTGGAGGAACGAAAGCAGAGTCCTTCCATAGGAAACGCCCACTTGGGCCAGAGGAAAAGGTAACTCAGATTCAGAGAAAGACTAATCACCCAGCCTACTACACACCAACAGGACAAGAATGTTTGCACAGACCGTCAAATAAATAGAAGCAAACACGCCTTTGATTTCAGTTCTTTGTTTTAGCCTTTAACTTGCAAACAATGCTTGGAAAAAAACTGGAATTTTTTCCTAAGTGTCCCAGTTACAGATTTTTGCAACTGAACAAAAAACCATGTTTTCACAACAAGATTACCTGACCTAATTTCAGGAAAACGTTAAAAATACGAATTCTTAAGACTATTTACTTCCTCGGTTATTTTGACAACATGCAGTAAAATTGTTGCCTTTATTTATAGAAAAAAATCTTATTTACAAATCAGTATTTCACAAAACAGGAAAAGTTAGGATATGATTAGATAAGTAAACATTTATGAAATGCATAATGATTTCATTCTGTCTGGATATCAAAATCATCATTCGTGCTTATATTAGACAAAAGTGAATGTATGACTACATTAGAAACATATGGTATCTTTCAGTTCTGAGTATTTACTCAGAAGTTCAAATTCACTTCCCTCCTATACTCCACAGAGAATGTTCTGATCACTTAATTAGTCCATCAGAACATTCTGAATATAAAGCGCAGCACAAGATGTTCCATTGTATTTGAACACTGAGCATCTGGAGGTTATTCAGAGTAACTTTAACCAACTCCTTAGCCAGATGGTAAAATACAGTAGCCAAACAAATAATATCAACAACATCTGGTTAATTGTCTACTGAGGTACAACAGTCCATATCTTGGATTATAAATGCTAATTACTGACTGACTGCAGTTACTGATTATTTTTTTTTTTTTAATCACAGCTTTTGCTGATAAAGTTCATGAACAGAAATACTGCAAAATTGGCAGTTCTTAAGGAATAAAACACAAATAGCTGAAATCTGATGAGTTATTTACATCACAAGGGATTTAAAGACCGGTTTGTTGAAAACTTTTTCAGTCCCCAGGTGCGCAGTACTACAACACTGTCTCTCAGTATTCAAAACACTGCTTCAAATAATTTCCTGATTGAAGAATAAGATAGGAATTCTCATTTTCAATCAAAATGGAAAGTCATAACTGTATGGACAACTCGTAATCTAAAACTTTATTTTAAAAAATTTTGCTTAAATCCAGACTGCTGTTTGGAAAGTTAATATGCCTGAATTTCTAACAGATTTAACGTATACAACCTATACTGCTGCGGGGGGGGGGGGGGGGGTTGTGTTAAATATTTCCTTCACAATTCCATTCTCTTCTGTTAAATAGATACTTTCTTTTATTAAATCTGTTTGTTAATCTTCTGGTACAAGCTATATAAGTAGAGGAACAATGAGCTAAATGATGCTTCTGAGCCAAATCCTCCAACATCACATAACAGCTAGAGTGAGCAGCTGGTGGTGTTGAGAAGGCAACAACTGTTTATGCTGCAGAAACAAGTAGAGTTTAAATTATATTTTGAATGGAGGCAATACTTGCACTTTTCAATTGACCTTAAACATTACAACTTCATAACAGTATCAAATTGATAAAATCATCAAGCGAGAGAGTTACATATGGATTCCACTTTACATATTATAACTTGAACTATACTTTAAAGATGCTATATCGACTTCATTCTTTATCTTGCTACAACAGGAATGTTAACATACCACTATTACATCACCATAAATACAGGAATAAAAGAATCCTGCAAGAAGTCATTGACAGCTAATGTGTATTACACAAGCTGATTTGATTTTAAGCATGAACGCTTGGAAAATACTGTTCACAAACCTGTTGCCATAATCAATTTTGGCAGTCACTTTCTTTTTCAGTTCTTTGAGCTCATCTTGGGGTAGGGTCCCAGAGAGTATTTGAGATCTCCACTCAATAAGATCATATATCATGTGCCGTACACTGCGAAACATTTCTCTGTTATCTTGCTGTTTGGAGGAAAAAAAGATGGGTAGAAGTTAGTTTTGAAGTCTAATGAGCGTCTTTTAGATACATATAATAAACTGAAATTATAAAATATTAATTCAAAAGGGTTGGAGTCTACAAATAGCTCTAAAATAGGAGCCTACCTTTCTACAGCACAGAACACAGAATAGAGAGTCTTACACTCTGCTTTAGGTATCTGAACAAGTGTAAATGCTTGTGTTTATGTTACCTTAAAGCCCAGGTCATACTGTATTCAGAACAGGCATTCAAGGGAAAGAGATGCTTTTCTTGGTTTGCAGAGCAACTTTATTCAATGACCCTCTATACCGAGTAGAACAGGACTAAAAATGGTGCATTTTAACAGCAAGAGGTTCAAGTTCTGCAATACTCCATCTACGTGTTACAGAATCCTTCCCCCCCCCCGCCCCAGTTAAACCTTCAGAATAACGCTTTACAGTTCATCAGTGTGCAAAGCTGAGTGCATCAGTATCTTACGAGACCACAGCTAACACCTGAAGGGAAGTGAAAAACCAGGAAAGCACTAAAACTTTTGGGAAGTTAAATACCCTAATTGTTTATAAAGGCTGGAACTATGGATATTAAATAGCACCGGCAGCATATACAAACTTTTCTTGGCAACATTCAGCTAAGCTAGGACACAGGAAGATAAAGTTCCAGATTTACAATGGAAGAAATCTCTTTTCCAGAGCATTTTTTATACACATATGCATTCAGAGACAAAAGATTAAATCTTTAACCACAAAACAGAATTTGACATGTTGGTTTAAACTGTGGACAGTGTATATACACAACAATTTTAGTGCAAACAAACAATACCATGCAAAACTGAAGTTGCAGAACAACGGCCTTTCTATTTTTATTGTGAAAGATAACATTGAGACGAAGACAACACAGAGGCCCTGAATGCTTTGATCTTACCCAGAAGCAGTCTCTCTTACTGTCTTCATAACCCTCAAAATCTAAGCCATTAGTTCAAGACACTCTTAAAAAGAATACATCTTTCTGAACAACCTACATCAATAAACTATTCAGGCTACGCATAGCTATCTCATTCAGACTACACCTAGGTCTCATTTGAGCGAGTACAACTGGAATAACTGAAATAAAATTCTCCCCTATATTTACAAGGCAACAAAAAACTGCAGAAGGTGCAGGAAAAGAATATAAGAACTCATAAAGACTCAGGGGAAAAGTATCTAACTGTGAAACTTAAAGACTTCAGTCTGTTCAGATTATCAAAAAGCTGACTTGATTATAGTGCAAGAACCTTCACAGAGAAAATACCCGTTATTAAAAGCTCTTTAATGTAGCAGAGAAAGACACAACAGGCACATACGGCTGGAAGCTAAAAACAGATAAATCCAAATGGGAAAGAAGTTCATGATTTTTGATGCTGCAGGCAATCATAAACTAGTGAGATGAAGAACATGCCACATCCTCTGCTATCTGCAGATCAAAACTGAATACCTATTCAACATTCAAACACAAATTACAAACTGAATAAAAGCATAAATGTGGTCATTTAGTGACTTTTGATATGCAAAACGTTGATAACATGGAGCATCTCTCTAGTCTGCAGATTGACCAGTTTGAAACTGGCCACCTCCAGTAAAGCAAATGTCCCTTGAAAATGCAATCCCAGTGCACCAATGCTCTTTCTGGCAGCTGACCACATGCAATTAATCTAAAAGATATCCTTGAGACACAAACTATAAACAAACTCATTAAGTGATCTGCTCCTCAGAGTAAAGCTGTAACAGGGACTGGAACCCTTTCTGCTACCAAATTGAGGCCACTGGCAGCATCACACCTCACCTGCTCTTGAATTCAAAGTTATTAGCAAAGCACTGCAGTATTGTTTAGCTGTTCATATGCCTTCATGGAAGTAAATGCGTGACAAACGAGATGTTAAAACACGAACAAGTGATTCCCACACCAGGAGAATTTTGTAATTTCTTAGAAGTTACTGCTACAAAAAACTCACACAAGACTTGGGAAAAAACTTCTAACAACGCCTCTTGCTATTCTTCCTTTCTTATTATATGTGCACCATGGTTCTCCAAGTGGTATTCTCTGACATTAAACAATATTAGATCTCATATTCAGGATAATCCCAAAAAAAGACATCAGGGTCAAAATGTAATCCTTACTGTCCTCAGCAGCACATGGCAGTGGAACCAAGGGCAAAGCTGTTCTGAGTGCCCTCTCTAGAATCTGCTCCTCCTAGTTTGTTTCTGCCTGTCTACTTTCTTGCTCCACAACACATGACCTCTCCAGTATTACATTACATTAAAGCTCTCTACTTAATATCTAATCTGTTTCTCTTCATATAAGATATCCTTCATCTCATCTAGTGCAATACTACATCACTTGCAGCATATTATATTTTTAATCTTTATTTTCATGGGTGTGATTAAAAACCACATTAGTCAACACAAATATCTTCATTTCCAGTTAGTGCCTTCATTACACAGCTTTTTATGATAGAAGATTTCAAACATATTTCTAAGGAACAGACACTCTGCATTAAACCCTACTTTAAATACAACACTTCCATTTTCCCATTATTTTGTTAGTGACCTTACATGAGAGGATGAGAAGTTCGAGCTAGGATACCTCACAACCTACAGCATGCTGTTGCTTTCCATCTGAACTGCATTTTTAAGAGTACATTTGAACACTCTTTAGATCTTGCTTACAGGCACTTTCATCTGTGTAGTTTCAAGGTTATTGTATTTTTCTAGTACCCCATCTGAGAGATTATCAATGCAAATGCTTATTACTATAAATCTCTAAGAATATATTCTCATGTGCTTGGAACTTAAGCACATGAAAATAATCAGGCATGTAACTTCAGATCAGGATAAATTGGTAACAATCAACTTCAAGTACAAGAATACTGAGAGGTAAAAGGCATACACTGATGATTTTTCAAAGGTTTCCATTTACACCCACAAATTCAACATCAATTTTTTTCATAACATAGCTCAACAGCATCAAGAACTGCCCTCAAAACCATTTTCTTCACTTCTTCAACACAGTTGTCTACAGATTTGGAAAAATCTAATGTATACTTTAAAAATCCACTGTATTCTGCATAATTGTGCCCCATGAAAAAGGGGTCATAATTGCTCAACAATTTATTCCTAGATCAAGATAACACTCCAAAAACCTGATTCTGCACAAGAAATACACAGTATTTGAGAAAATACTCAGAAGAAACACTACTGAGATTTATGCCTTAACATAGAAGACGCTAAATAGTTTTTCAGCATTAAAAGTAGCCTGTAGAAACAGTAACAGAAGTGGAATTTCAGTAACAGTTCCTTCATACTTCTCACTGTACCTTTGACAGCATCACTCTTTTCACAAACCATATACTATTGTAAATGTTTCCCTAAGTTGATACTTACAACATATAACTGCCGCCATATTATAGACCATTCCCGCAGGGTTGTGGTAACCTCCTGAATCAAGGGGAGCTCATTGGGTATAACTGTTTCGTGTTGTCTTAAGAGGAAGAGAAAAAACAGTTTGAATTAAGCAGTAGTTTGGGGTAGGATGACAGAATCATTCCTAAGAAGGAACTGTTCGTTTCCAAAGACAATTCAATAATGACAGGGTTGAAAATAACATCACGTATTATAAATTTGTAAGTTAAAAAAGAACGTATTATCAGATACAGGAGAAGCGGTGTACGCTAATACATCCACGTGATGTAAAGGGTACCTCCGTGGGCTGAAACTATGCAACTGCGCGCCTGCTTTCCAAACCCCTCCTTATCTCTATACTCATATCGATACATAACTCACCATACCATTTGTTATTGAGATACTAATTTCACAAGAAGCAATCAAGATGAAAGCCAGATATGCACAACCTACAATGCCGTGATACTAATGCATAATTCTTTTTTTTCAAAATATTGGTCTTGCAAAGAAAAATTAAGCATGCAAGTCATTACCATTACATTTCTGTATGACTTGTTTTAAAATTATGTGCCATGAAAGAAAGAAACAACAGATAGATCTTTTAATATTTCAGAAGTAGGGTACTTAAAGGCAGTTTTGTAATCAGCAAGAAAGATGTCATTATGCAGCAATCTCATGATTAGCAGTTTTATCATTTACATATTTAACAGTGTATAAAAATAAATCAGGCACAAAGGAATAAAATATTTTAATCCTGTTTCACTCCATTCCATACCTGGCGAATTATTTATGAATTTCAGTCCACTCTTTTTTTTCTGGGGTTTGGGGTTGCTTTTTCCCCGTTTTTTAACTACACTTCTGTATCAATTTTATGAATTTTTACATGCACATCCAGCAATGCTGATTTTATATATAAAGATCTGAACTTTTAACAGCTGTTAAATAATAACAGCCTAAACTATTTAGTGTCACACACATCAGGCAAGGGAGCAGGAGAATCACAAAATGAACAATTCAACAGAACTTCTCGGTAAGGCAGAAAATGATGCCTGGATAATGGCTTTCAGCGAGGAGTCCAGTCTACAAGATTTACTGAAGAGGGAATTAAGAAATTACTTAAATTTTACCTGCAGAAAAGAAAGGTATCTCATATCAAAGACCTCTTTTAATATACCAGGCAGAAGCCATAAGACTCAAGGGCTGGAAAATAAAAGAAGCTGGGAAAACTGAAATTAGAACTAAAGCAGGGGGCAGGGAGCGAAAGAAGTTAATCTAGGTAATTACTGGTCAAGAGAGTAATAAAAGTTATAAAGAAAAATGGTAAATTATTAATTCTTCTGAAACCTTTCCACTAAAACAGAGAAGGTTATGCTTTAGTTCAATTATATGACAATGCAGCTAAGGACAGTACCAACCAGAAGCACTGCTGATGACAGCACCTTCGAACCCGAGATGAGTTACCAATTTAAAGTATTTTAAAAAGAAACACACACATTTTCGTCATCAGCACCTTAACTAACTGGAAACGAGTACAAGTTAGCTGATAATCCACCAAAATTATGTAGATACAAATAGGAAAATGGATTTTCATTATTGTCAAATGAAACTTACCCTTTGCCTTCAACTATTGCTTCCTTAAGATGTATATATGAGGCAGGAAATATGCCCTTTGAGAGGGAAGGAGAGGGGAAAAAAAAAAAAGTATTAAATAGCCAGTTGCATATAACATTTTATCTATTACCTAAAAATATGCCAAGACACATTGCCGCATCTGCAGAGCCATTCACATCCTCTTAAGCATCAGAACGGTTGTGTTGTGGCATTTTGTTTTCTTTTTAATGTACATTTACATTTTGTATGGCATGTCCTTTCAAGAAGGTGTTATTGTAACCTTAGCAACTACAGGCTCAGTGTTTTTCAACTTACCTTCACAGTATCAAAGCAAACAGCAGTGATACCCTGTCACCAGTGGCCCTACAAAGGGGTGTTTCCTCCCCAGTTCAAGGTACAGTTTGCCACGATTCTCCACATCCCTGGATGTTATATACAGATGCATATTAAAACAGACTTGCTTTTGAAAGCATGAAAGACAGAGGATTTTAAATAGACCTCCTCCAAAATGACGTTTTGCCTGTAATCCAGGTCCACTGCTTGCTTCTCCTCACGTCTAACCAAGCTTTCTTACTTACACCCTGCTATAAGATGTTGCTTCTGTTCCCAAAGTGGTTTTGCCGGTGTTTCCAGTCTTCCAGTAAAAAACCCTGTCCAGTACTGCTTTTCTGACATTTTCTAAATTAATCTCAAGATTCCAGAAATACAATAATATTTTCAAAACAGTGTAAGCTCATATTAAAAAATACTTCAAGTCAAGCTGAGAAAGTAAGTTTCTCCACCTCACCCTTTGAGGTAGTAGCAGTACAGTTTTATTATCATCTGGGAGCGCAAAAAGAGAGATTCGTAGAAAGCTACAGAAACTGGGGGGGAGCGCAGCAGGAGAGGTGTCTTTTCATCCCAGTAAAAAAAAAAAAAGAAAAAAAAAAAGAAAAAACACACCACACCCACTACATTAGGGGCACTCAGACAAATGCAGCAACACGTGGAATTAATTTAAGCCCAGAAGAATGCATAATTGCTTCTTAGGCTGCAACAAGGCATGTTCATGGAATATGGTTCGCAAGAAATTTAGTGTGTTTCCAAAAAAAGAAAAAATCAGAATAGAAAAACCACAGAACAGGCCTGGTTAGGAAATGGGTGGGATGAACCACACAACTCAGCTCTGTACTTTTAGACATGCAGACGCAACTCAAAATGTACCTCTGTCGGCAAACATTACATTTTAAGTGTTTTACTTTAAGTGAAAAAAGAAGCAAAGCCAGAAGTCGTTTAATTCTGGTTAATTACTACTATAAAGTAAAACGCTCAAAAAATAAAACACAATGTTACAACCAGTATTTGTGCTGTTTCCTTTCTTTTTATTTCAGAAGGGCTGCTATAAACAGCAGCCCTTTATGCACACTGAAAGCCTAACAACTAGGCAAAATTACACTGCAGAAGATTACTCCCCCTCTCGCAGAGAACGACTGAAAATCACAATGTAGATCTCCATATCACTTTCCAAGATGCAATTCCGTTTTACGAGTAATACATTATTTAACAGACAGTGAAGCAAAGTGTCAGCCTCTAAACAGATCAACTAGAACATAAAGTTCTGAACTTTTTATCGAGGCAAAGGCTCTGGTACACCAGTTACTGCAGAAAACAAGCTGATGCACATTAAGCCCTCTATAGTGACTGTACATATATATACCCGTAAATTGGGGGGGGGAATATATATATATATATATGCAACTCAGCTTTTAGGCCTTGCTAAAATAAGTTTCAGTTAGCTTGAAAAATCCACATTTACCAGAGGTTGACACTACACACCAGCAGTTATTAGAGATCAATGGACACATGGTGAATCGCTCCCATGCAGTACTGTAACACGTGCCCGAGATCTCCATTATAACAATGCACCCAATGCCATAACACATCTTCGGCCAAGAAAAAAATCAGCACTCTGCTCTAGCAACACTTACCTTCTTGGATTTTTTTCGTAGTGTGTAACCTCTGTACCAACCTAGAAGGGAAAAAGGAAAAGAGCATTGAAAAGTTCATTAATGTCACCTCCTGGCTGTTCCTTCTCAGCTCAACAGCACCTCAACATGGTTTCTGATCATGCTTCAGCCCCGCCAACACAGACAGGCATACCCCGCCTGAATTTAAATTCTCTACAGGATTAATATCCTGGCTAAAACAAGTCCTCCTGGAAGCTATAAAAATCAGAGCGATGATGATCAAACTGATGGAGAAGACTACATGACAGAGATGGCATTTTACATGATGTGTTTAATAGTCATTCATTTAATTTTAAGTACTAATTTACCAACATAAACAAACCCAACTTAAGAGCATTAACTTCACAAAAGCGTACTGTTCTACTAATTTGACTTTAAAACCCATTCAAGTGCCACAAATGCAAGTTTCCAAATGCAGATCAACCGTTTGTCATCTCAGCAGAAAACAAGAATACTTTGGGATTTAGGATTCACACATTGAAATCTAAAAGCAAGGAGCCCTACAGCCCTAATTCAGCACTAGGCAGCAAACACCCACCCCGCAGCAGCCCTGATGCCTCCTGATTTTTCAGCCTGTGCCATACTCCTAGGCAGGTGGCCATGCCTGGAAAACTGTCTCATTTATTGTGCCCCCAGTTCACGACACATCTGCAAGCAATCACCATTACAGCTTTTAGTGTTTCTCCAGACATCCCACTTCAGTGCGACTGGATGAGCAAAGCAAAAACAAAACCCTACAAACTACAGTCATTTTGCCTCATGGAAGATACTTTGCCAAAGAAAGCAGATGAGATCTTCTGCCCATATTGCCCCCAATTCAGCGCTAGCTTGTTTGTATGCTTGCACTGGGGCTATTTTATATTTCAGCTTGTCTGTGCCACGGCTCGCTCATTCCTCCCTGCTCAGCAACCCAGGGAACACCCCCAGGTGATCAGAGCTGTCCTCCGCAGTTTTTGGAAGCCCGAGCCTGGGTGCAATGCCACCCTCTCCAGCCCCGCAAGCAGCGGTTTTGTACAGCAAAGCATCCCTCTCCAGAGATCAACATGGATGAGGAGGGGGGGGGATAACAAAGGAGACAAAAAAAAAACCCTACGGTCCCACTCCTAGTGACAACTAGGGCAGGAAGAAAGTTCAAGGAAGACAACGCATGCTGGTCAATTCATTATCTACACTCTGGGACTAGAAATACAAATTAAAGTCTCAAGCACACAGGATTTTTCAGTCTGCTCTCCAGTAGCAAAAGGTAAAATGGTTCATCATCTTCCCACTGCATCAGAAGCCTATCCTCCGGGATCACTTGGCGATGGTTAGTGCTCTCTTCTTTAATCTGGTGTCTACAACCACCACAGTTCACTTCCCTACAGAGGCTGCAATGGCCTCACATCTCTTATTTCCATTGCTTTCAGAGGAATACCAACAAAAACTGTTGCTGAAACGACCATGCAGAGTTTCTGGCTCAGGTGCAAAGGCAGCAAAGCATTTCTGCTAGTGCTTACTCCACTGGCTGAAATCTGTGCACAGACATGCACAGATTTCAATCCTGTTAAAGAACCAAATTCCCTCAGTTTTATATGAATAAACCAACATTTTGAAGTTCTGCAGTCTAAACTGATAACCACCATAACTCTGATCAAATGCACTGTACAAACTAAAGAACATACAACAGTATTCTCTCTGCCACCTCGCTTCTCCCATCCCATCTTCCGTGGCGACTCAGGACGTTGCACTGCACCTGCAGATTAAAAAGCCACGCAGCAAAGCAAGCTCCTCACCGCTGAACCTCTGCTATCTGAAGCTTTGCGGCAAGAGCTGCAAGAGATTGTGGATAAAAAAAGCAGCCAAAATCTGCCTTGGAGAACGGGCTGCGCTCTTGCTCCTTGCAGAGGTCCTAATGGGGCCAGGCAAGTCCAACCAGGCTCTTTGGTGGCAGCCACCACCTAAATGAAGTTCTTGCTGGGATCTAGCCTGTAGCTATGCAGCGGGGAGCCCAATTTTCAGAGAGCTAACTCACTGATTCAGCTGGAGGCACCGAGTCTTGCCATGAACACACCTGTATAAGGGCAATGTCATTTAAATACATGAAGTCATCTCTAATCAACTACCCAAAACATAAGGACTATTCAGTTTCTTAGTTCCTAGCAGCTCTCCTCCACGTACAGACAGGCACTACAAAAACAACCAACTCCCTCACAAACATGAATTAAAGAAATCAAGGTCACAAAACCGTTATTTTTTTCATCAACGCACAATAAATATGGTATGTTGTCAGACACTGGACAAGAGAAAAACAAGTGTAGTACAGCTGCTGCTTTGGGTGAGTGATAACTAGTCCGTACTAAAAAAGCAAGGATAGAGGGATGTGTGAACACATGTGCTTGTTAATGTCATTAAGAACATATCCTAATGCATCTATCATCCTATGTTGTCATACTGCCTAATTTTAGTTCTTGATTTTGTAACCTGAGCAGTTTTGAGGACCATGGAAAAAAAAATAAATAAATGAAAAAGCCAAAGCCTGAGGGCAGAGAGGGCAAATACCTGATGTCAAACACTTCCCGGGGCACACAGCACAGAGCTCCAGATCCTCCTCCCTTCATTCAGGGCCAACTCATTTTCAGACACAATGCCAGAGAGAGGAAGACAGACTGATGCCAAAAACATTTTTCTACAGTGACCAGGGCTTTTAAGTGGCTCATTGATGAAACAGGGTTTCTAGCCGCACCCTCAACAAATATTATGGGATATAAGGGCTGGAATATGCATCCACTTAAATGGCCAACTAAGAAAAGGGACCAACGAAATACTTTTGTCTCTGTTAAAGCTGCAAAAGACACTCAAAAATTTGCGGTTGTTTCTCTTGAATGATGCATCTATTTACTACACAGTTACCCAAATAAGGTATTTGCTACATTTTTAAAAAAAAAAGGGCAAAACAAAAACAACAACAACAAAAACAAACAGAAAGAAAGCAACAACAACAACAACAAACCTGCAACCAGCAACTTAATTTTCATGCAGTATCAGGAATAGCTTATCTGAAAATACTTACTTGGGAACCCTAACTCCCTCCCCACAGCAGCGCTAGAAATTAAGACTGTTCAAACATGAAAGCTTGGTTTTGAAGCTTATTTACTCTTACATTTAATAGCTATTCACCTTAATAAGCCACATTTCTTGATCATATGTATTGTTCGCCCATTCCACCAAATAATGTAAAGAAACAGAATTAAGACAATAAAAATCTGGCAAGTACTAATTCAGAACGTGGCAAATACTTGCTTTGGGATATCCGCTATGAAATGCTATCCTTCTCTCCTGCAAGATGAAGGATATTTATAAAGTCATATGGCTTTACTGTTTGGCTTTTTCTGTAAGGCTCACCTTAGAAGGAGTGAGAGGAAGTTTTCTAACTGAAAAATAAAATTGTCTGCAATTCTACCTGAAAGAAAAATACTAATTTGACTTTCAACATCAATTACTCTAGAAAGTAGCTTCATCTTTGCTTTACTGGTTCCTGGAAGAACAGAAATTTCAAGATTTAATAGTGAAATGTGCATATTCATTTCCAACCTCTTAACTCCTATAAAAATACAGGCTGTTTTCAACAAGCCTGCAACTTTACAGGATCTGCATATTGAATTATTTCTACAAACTTTTTCTTGCATCTCAGAAGAAAAAAAGAAGTTTTCTTTGATTGAAAGATTAAAATGTTTTAGTAATAAAAAAAATTCCAAAATAAGTTCTACTTATAGGTAAAAAAATAAATAATATTTTAAACACATAAGCAAAGTCCACCTTAGCAATCCATTCCAGTACATGGTAGCAACATGATATCCCATAGAAACCCGCCTGCCCTTAAAACAGGTCTTCTACACTGTGCATATGAGACCAAGCTCTCCATCTTCTCAGCATCTTTCATCTGCAGAGAGAAGACCAACTGAGCATGGTTTTACCATAAGCTTTTCTTGACAACAAAGCAGATTCAGAGCGAAAAAATAAACTACAATCTACCACTTCAAAGCTCATGGACACATGTAAGTCTTCAAAACTACTCCTACCTTGAGAATTATTGCAGAAAACTATTTCAAAATAGTCACAATTCTACGGTAGAATGCCACGAGCAGAATGCATAATACAGCAGATACCAATGAAAGAAGCCCGTTTTTCCCCCCAATCTTAAATACAGGGAAAGGGGGCAGACCTTTGAGAAGCAGAATCACAGATCCTCATCAAAAAGACATTACTGACTCTTCAAACGACTTTTCTGTCCCACGCTCATATTATTAGGGTGCTTTTCTTCAGATTGGCCCCACAACCCTGACACAGACAGGGGATGACAGGGAAGTTCCCAGGCGCACACCTGGACGTTCGTGCATATGGTACGAAACCTCCTGGGGCACAATCTACACAAACTTTGTATAGAGAAACTTGGAGATCAAAAAGCTCAAATTACCTAATAATGGCAGCTCTGTGAACGAGAGAGATAAGAATTATGGCATCTAATTTCCCATCACAGCAGGTACGTAATGAGTAATCATTGTATAAGACGTTTGGAAGAACATTAACTTATTTGCATTTCTTTTAACATGAATTCATCCCATGTGCTTGAAGCCCAACAACCATGAGAGCGCGAAGGTCTTTCTATTACTCAAATCTAGGGGAAAAGTGAGTCATTTCCACTGTCCCACTTAGTTGGCAGCAGTCATCGTTTAATATGGTTTCACATACCCTATTCAGGATTCAGAGCTTCTCCCACATTCATTAAATAAATCTATTTATATATAAAAGTACAAAGCTGCACAATATTAAACCATGCAATTTGCATTTAAAATTTTTGCTTTATTAGATTTTCATTAAAGCACATAATGTCAGATAATGGAAAGATTACTTTGCTTAGAGTCAAACTTGGCATTGCAGTGGCAAGCTGAATTCTGTAAGAAAACGCCAGCGTAGGAGCAAGGAGAAAATGCATTTGCACAGTGATGACTAGAGGTTGTTACTTTTGTTGAAATAGCATTGTTTGTTTCAGTAAACAATAAAAAAATCCTATTAAGCCAATATCTAAAACAAATTTATCACACAGATGTACCAAACGATCAATGTCTAGAGAAACAAGCAAATCAATGTATTAAATTAAGTCACATGTCCACATGACAAAAAGTGTTACAATACTTCAAACAAAACATAGTTTAGTTGTATGTTACTTAGACCTTTCCAAACTGCAGCATGCCATAAAATTTCAAGTCAAGGATATAATTAAAGAGCTGTGTTTTGCCTGGCTCAGCACTGGATCAAGCAAGAGCTGAAAAGTGTTACAACAACTTTCACATTCTACTGATTATCAAATTCAGCATTCAAATTCCCTTTTACATGAATCAAGAAGAAAGATTTTGGTACATGCAATGTTTCTACAGGTTCATATCAAAACAAGCAAAGCATCTGAAAAGCCTGAAATCAGTCCATGGCACTGTAATGTAACACATGTATCCATCTTATAAGAGAAACCTAAATAATTTAGGACCCAGGTGACTTTCAAATTCAGATTAAACTTCTCTTAGCAGCAGGCTCTTTTGCACTACCCAAGGGTATCCAAAAAGCATCTATCATTTCTCTAACGTAGGGTAGATGCTACAATTAATCCATACTAATAAAGCTTTGCAACATCCATCTTCCATAGAAAAGGAAATGGTTATTCACCAGGTTATCAACCGCATGCATCCTCATTCACATCTAGCATTAGTTAATTCTGTGTTCATTAGAAATAATGTCTTTTGTCCTTTAGCAAGAAAGTAATTCATCACCTGATAACACAAGAAGGTAACGTCACAAACAGAAAAGTAATGCAATTGTAAAAACAACATTTTTAAATGCAACTTTTGGCAACTTACCTTCATATGTTTCCAATATGTGCACAGTGTCGCCTATTTGTAAGGAAAGTTCGTCTGGTCCCCTCGCGTCATAGTTGTAGAGAGCTAGACAGAGGAAACACTGCTATTAGCACATGCAAGACAACATAACTTCCAGGATTTTTGTTTCTCCACATAATTGTTTTCATTACTCATTGTTGCCATTCTCAAGCTTTTTGTCAAGCATTTTGTAAAAAAAAAAAAAAAAAAAAAAAAAAATCTGTAAGAATTTGGCCAAGTCCTTTAATCCATTAATATTTCCCCTTGTAAAAAAAACTCAAAAAGCCAAAAGTCCATTTTCTAAAGATAGTCCCTCACTCCGTTCATAATGCTTTGCTTCTTCATAACAATACATTCAATTAATTTTTTTGTTGTACTTGCCTGTCTTCCAGCACTTTGTGTCAATTTTATGCAGTTCTGTAATGAACTGCACTGTCTCCCACTGTCAGCTTAACACACAGAAAACCTACAAAGTGTCTTTAGAAAGCCCAAATTACCACCACTAATATTAAAGAATGATTTCTCAGTCACTTCATTAATTTACTGCATCCATGTTATCTTTAAAAACAACATGATTTCAGAATTCCTGAGTGCCAGCGGTAACTGCATCAACCCACGGTATTCGTGGGAGAGACCAGTCGTATCCACCATTTTATAGTATTATCAAGTTATATTTTACTCTTTAGCAAGCCCCAACACAACCTGCACCACCACAACCTGCAAATTCACCAAATGCATTTGTTTTTACAAATATTTCTGAGTGGCTCCAGTCACAAGCAGGGTGAGGAGTGACAATAAAGCAAAAACCATTTCCTTTTCCAGTGCTGAATTCAGAAAAAAGAGTCCTACCATTCAGTAGAAGCAGCAAGAGGCACAACGTTCAAGAGATCCATGAAGGACCTTCACGTTACACACAGCTGGTGTCAATACTGCAGACCTGAACCGAAGCAGGGCAGAAAGGGATGAAGACAACTGCAAAAAATGAATAATACTAGAAGCAGACGCTGGAAGCGGCTCCTGCTTCACGGCCACCGACCCGCAGGCTGCCCACGCTTGGCCAGACTTCACTCCTGGCCAGGGAGTAACTTTGGAGAGATGAAAAATTGGTTTGCTTTGAAAAAAACAGTAGCCAGGTATATACTACAAGAGATAATTCAAATGGAAAAGACGCATTACCCCACCCACCAGTGAAATGACATCACAACCAATAAACAGGTTGGTTTTTAAAGAACTGGCTGGTAAGGAAGCAGAATTTTTGAGAACTGCCATCTTCAGAAGATAATAAACTACAACTTAAAAAAAAAAAAAAAAAAAAGTGATTCAAAGACCACTCCTCCCTACCCTTCCCAAAAGAAAATCTGGAAACTGTGAGCACTGAGATTAGCAACGCCCAGAAATTTATCCGACAAATAACGCAGCAAACTAGGTTTAGTAGAAAAAAAAATATTAATAATATGAAAAATGAAACAGTTATGACATTTAGCTAGATTTATTACATTTCATATGGAGCAAACTCTCTGTAAGAAAAAAAAAAAAAATCTTCCAATACCAAGCAGGGTCCTCGTGACCAAAGGCAGCAACTCCAGTATGTCTCAGGACTGAAGTTCATGAACTATAGTCAAGGTGGACCCACAGAAGTTTCTGCACAGTTCTGCAGCTGCAGTTAATCCCTCCTATGAAGTTACCAAGTTTAAAGGCATTTTACACACTATTCTTAACAACTAATGAAATGGCAAAAGTAGTCTTCCTCCTTCACCGTGAGGCGCTACGTACTTCTCATCTTCACACTTCCAGTACCTAAAGGGCTGAGCTGCTTTGAGCATAGACCTCCTCTTTCTTCACAGTGACAGCTTCCAGAATGCAGCATCAAAGGATAGCTTTTTCATAATATCCGAGAATCAGAATTTCTTACTATTTGTCATAACTCTTTGGGGAGTGAAAGCATTTTTGGAATGTGATAGTTGCCTCAAATCTTTCTTCCACCCCTCAGATAACCCCCTGCTTTTCTTTCTACGTTAGTTTTGAGGGACTGGGTGGGTGTGCAGCACTGGTCAGAAGTGCTCCAGCGGGACTCTCGGATACTATTACTGGAACAGAAAGACCTGGGTAAGTTATGTGTAACTCCTCACAGGAAATCTTCACAGGTGTTCAGACCAAAAGAGTTCACAGGACATGAACGACACATGCCGTGCTCGTTACAGGTCACAAAGCACTTCCAAAAAACCCTCAAACTTAACACCTACAGCAAAAGACCAAAAGCCGCAGCTATGAAGGCAATGAGACATCGGACCCAGGAAGCACCCTCACTTACCTGCCCAATTTTCTCCTATTCCCAAATGCTCCTAAGAAGCAGACTAGTGCCCGTATTACACAGAAGATCAACAACATCAATTACATCCGTAAGAAGTGGTAACTGGAGAAAAATACTTTCTTGACCTCAAATCTGATAATCGGTTTAGCCCCAAGTGCACAAGCAGGAAACATCCAAGCGGGCATGTGAGAAGGTCTAATCCCACCACGAGGACAGGGCACGATGCCCAGCACTACCTCCAACCACGGCCATGACTTCATTTTCAACCTCCAGGACTTACTATTTATTCTCCCCAGAATTTATCTAATTCCAACTTGCAATGCTAACAACAACGCATACACGACGGGTTGCCTTGATCCTTTTCTCTGCTGTATTCCTCTTGCTTGATAGACTACAGACTTTAGAGTTAAGTAGTAAATAAATATATCTGAGTGCAAAAATGAAAAAAAAAAAATACAAAAAAGCAATTTGGAAGAGAAAACATGGTATACAGTGTAAGATTATAAACAAAAGAGAGGACACTTCAGGGTAAAAAGAATAAAAGTCAAGTGCATCACAGAGACTAATATCAACAGTATTTAAATGAAGGCTTTAGAAAGTAATATAATTTTATTGACATCAAAACAAGCCAAGCTAGCTATTCCTGTTTTAATGTTTTTGTTAACTTTTTCATTATTAAAGAGTGATAAACCCTCCCTCCTAGGTATCTGGCGCAGAATTTTTCAAAGCCATAATTGCTATTCTGCAGAAGAGCTTTCTGTGAAAAACACATTAACAAAACTTAACATTGCAAACTGCTCCGAGCAGAGGGACGTTAAGAATGGTGAATACATGGCACGTGGGACAGTCCGCTCGATAACACTCATCAGAAGCGGTTTTGGTTCAGTTTTTGCATATACCAGGAAAGACAAAGTTACGCAGTCAATCCTAACTCCTCTAAACTTGTGTGGTTCGAGTTCAACACTGAATTCCACCCTCTGGGTATTTACTTAAATCTCTTTAACGCTCACAACTGTCACTAGAGTCGGGAGGACCCATGGGCACTCAACACATTGAAAAATGAACCCAACTTGAGTCTTCCACCTTCAGGACCCCAATGAGCAATCTTGCTGCCTTGTACCAGATATCCCAGTCAGTAAAAATTCACATTATGACAGATTAAAAACAGTCCTGTACTCAATTCACACTTCAGCTAAGCATTTCTCAAACATTTAAATGGAATAACACTAAGGATCAAAGGCAGCTATGAATAAAGACATGAAAATTTATATCCAAGAGTGCTAACTGGTGTCTGTCATAACAAGGAAGGTCATGTAACAAGAGCTTCACTGTAATGACCAATTCCTTCAAGAGAAGATGACAAACAGCCATCAAGCGGTAATTACTGCCCACGACAGCTCCCACTGACCTGAACCGAGTGAGGAGCAATAGCCACGGAGGGAAGATTTATCTTTAAAAATATATGTGTGAAAAATAAATCTAAAAAAAAAAAAAAAAATTACATTTCTGGCTTGCAGCAGCATTGACAGATCATGAAGCAAACAACCAAAATAACTATAAAGTGCATTCCACCTCTGTGATTACAAAACAAGGCTTGAACTACACTGCATACTCCAATGTAAGCTGGCAGATAACTCTCTCTCAGGGCACTTTATGTAGAGTGACATCAAAAGATGTTATGACAGATAAAATGTTTGATTGGAGCAAACAACAAGGCTTTAATTAAAGGAAAAGACAAAATTCGGAGGAATAAAGCATGAAACTGATCTGCTTATATTTTGTCTGATCAACTGTATTCTGAGTCACCATTTAAAATATTTAAAAGCCTGAAGTTTAACTTCCAAATTTTTATTTTTTTTTAACTGAAATAATTTTGCTTAATTTTGAAAATCCAGTTCTCAGCGTGACAGATTTTCAGCTTGGAGAGCTCTAAGCTAAATGAAGCATTAGGAATATTTACAACAGCTAACGTCAGGCCTCCCCATCATGCTTGAACCGAGAATCAAGGCTCACTGTTTTGGCAAAGGAGTTATGCAGCCTCTTAAGTTAGAAAAACCTTTGCTACAATGCACAAGCAAGATAAGGAGCACAGTTACTCAAGTATCAAAAGATTTATGACTAAGACCTAGCCAGTGCAAGTCAACCTCATGGTTAACACTAATACAGCATCCCGATGCTCTTCATCCATGCACAGATTAATTTGATTTTTTTTTTTCCTAATAAAATGTCAACTGAAGAGGCACAGCTAAGCTTCTCTATTGCAACCAAATACTCTCATTCCTTACCATTTAGAAGAAAGCTATTTACAATAAATTTTCTCCATAAGGGATACATCTGCGGTAGAGGTAACTTAAGAGACATTGCAGAAGAGATACCAGAGTCAACGGAGCTCAGGAAAGATGCTGCTTCCTGAGCTGCAAACATGCTGCCTTTCCTCAGAAGGAATATAGGAGTTAGCTTGAGAAGACCCTTGAGAAGATAAAGGGGCCAGTTGCTCTTCTTATATCTCTGGCACGAGATATGCCCCTCCCAGATACCTGCATCTGACCAACGTTTTCTAATGATAGGGTTAGCCTGCAGAAGGGAATGACCATAATATTTTCTCAAAGTTGTGGACAAAGAAATAAAGAGCTTTATTTTCCAGTTCTAAGCATCGTTAACTATGACTGATTTAATCTAGAGCTGCGGGGAGCCTATTATATTTGCAAAATCACACCTATAGACCATATTTCCTTGACAACCATGTTATGGGTACAATTGCACCAGCTTCCAGACAGACCATTTCAGGTGCTGTCTTATATCTAACCTGCTTATAAAAACTGAGCTAAACCAAAACTGTTTATGACAGGGAAAGCACCTAGTAATTTTAGGGGACGTGCTGCTGATGCATAAAGAACAGTTGTGGCTCTTGAGATCTCTGTTGAACAAGGCCAGCAGCATACAGATTTAGTATATTAGTTAGTCGTGGTGGTGTAGCTGACACGAAGGCTGAGGAGCATCCAGCAAACGTATAGGTGAACTTTGGGTTTCAGCTCCGAGATGTAACAAGCAGAACTAGGATGGCAAAAGAGAAAACATGAAGTCACAGTGACCAAAACCATCCTGAAGCCACGTTTCGTTCCCACGCTGCAGGACAGAAGGTTTCAGCACCACCAAAGATATTCTTCATCAGCTGTGCTTTCAGCTGAGCAACTCTCCGGGTAAAGGCTCTCCCTGCTCCCCTCCTCCTCCCACCGCAACCACAAAGCACTTCTACACAAAAGTACTGAAGTGCCAAAAGCAAAGGATTAGTGTGGGCATAGAAAGAGCAATTTTTTCAACTCTAGGAGTTGATAAAGAAAGGAACAATGAATAGGGCATTACAGTAATTGCACTAAAAACCCATTTACTGCTAAAGAACACAAAACAAACACCTCTACTGAACTGCACTCATTAATCTGCACGCATTAGAAAAGTGAGGAGTGCAACAGTAGAAGAATTAGAGAGAGGTGACGGGGGGGAGCAAACAACGGTAACATCAATATATAGTGAAAAAGCTTTTCTCTTGACTGCATGAAAGCTGAGATATCTTAGGATACCATAAAAATGTTAGAGTAATATTCCTTGGAATTACTTTGCATTAAAGGCTGTATTAATCGTTCCACACTCCTAATAGAAAGCAAACTACATTCAACACATTATCAGCTTTATTCTACACTGTCTTTTAAAAAATCCCAAAATCATACTTATGCTTTTTCCATAACAGCAGACTGAAACTGCAGAGGTAAAAGCAAAGTCTCTTGCAAATTCTCTACTATTAAAAATAAAAGAAACATGAAGGTTTTCCCTGTTTTCTCTGAAAGTGGTTGCTTTCAGTATTAGGGAGACTCCTTAGTCCTCTGTTACTCACCCAGTCAAGTTTCCAATTTTTACAGCTGAGGCTAATGGAGAAGGAAGAATTAAAAAGAAGTGTGTAAGTCAGGAGTTGCACCTAAGGTTTGTTAAAGACTATTATTTCATGCATGTATTAACCAAGGGTAGGTCTTCCTGCCTTACTGAAGTCACCTTGTGTTTTGTCATTCCTGGTCTCATCAAGCTTGGTTCACAGTTCCTTCTCAATATTCTTGTTATTCTGTCATCCAAACATTCACAAAAGATGAATTTCCTAAAAGAAGAGTAGCCTGAAAAAACTCTTAGACTTGAACAGTTACCACCAGGCTAACGAAGAAAATACAGCTCGTGGTTCCTCCTCCCCAGTAACGCACTGTATCTTATTCATTAAATCCATGAACATGGCTTTTATCACAGGTATCTCTGCAACAGGATCAGACTAAATCCAGCAAGTTTAAGTAGATAGTAAGGACTTATTCTTGTTTTCCCTTATAAAGGGGAGACCATTCCTTTCCCCCCCCTCCTCCACATGAGCAGCAAATTCCTGAAACACACCTTGGTTGATCTGGAAACTATTCCCACACAAGCCCAGGAGCACTGCCTCTCCTCCATGAGCTACACAGGACATCTGGCAAGGGTGAGAGAATCCTGAACCTGGACTCTGGCATGCCTCAAACTGAAATCCCTGCGATGACAGCCTGCCTTCCCTCTTCCACAGTGAGGACAAAACGCTCAAGAGGGAACTCGTAAACGTACACAGGAATAAATTCTGCATTTAGAGGAGAAGCTAAGCACAGGTGCGGCACCACTGTTCGTTCAGCACAGCTTAGAAAGAGCGAAGGGCCACCCAGGCCTCTATAAACATAACTAGACACGTCAGGTTTTTTAACAGATGGCAACACAGGGGAGCAATATGTTTTGCAACACATCTGGTGTCTTATCGCTACCCAACATGAATTAATAAGCTGAGGAAACTTCAAAAATCCAGAGCAATCCCCAAACTTCAGTCATGTTGCCTTGCAAAAGTGCAACCACCCCGTTGCTGCATCCTGCAGGCAGAGCTCAAGTAGGACAGAACAAGATGCACACTTGTCATTTCTGCACTAATTAAAAAAACAAATAAAGAGTTCTAGACCTATGCAAGATTTCCAAGACCAAGTTCAGGTTCTTGCTTTTCCTCCTCCCTCCTTTTAAGCCAGATACTTTCTTTTTAGGGAGCTAATGAAGTAAGATGCCAACTCACTCTGTTAACAGCTTTCTCCCTCCTCCCTCTTGCTACTTAATCTGTATTCAGAGTACTTCACTGCTAAGTACTGAGGGTATAAAGCTGAAACCAGTGTTAAAAAAAAAAGATATCATTGACTATAACAGCATTAATAATGTGCCATAATGCATAGCTAACAAGAAGCACAATCAAGAACATCCAAATCGATTTTTAATATTAAAAAGTCCATTAACTGAAACACATTGTATGCAAGAAGGAATCATACCACCCCGAGCTCTTAATGCTGGCTTTTGTAGAAAAAGCAAGATGCTGATTTAGACAAACAGAAAACATTATCTAGAGGCAGATGTCTTGGCATCTGTCTTCTGGTAACGCAGAATCACAAAGTAAGTGAGTTTTGATGCTCCCTTGAATTTCCTACATTTCACTGGGGGACACTAAGAAGTGATAACTCGGCTCTTGCTATGGTGGGCCTACAAGCAACGTTCTCAAAAAAGGCAAAGACAGTGTTTGAGCAAGCACTACGCTTACCAACGTGTATCTGAAGAAAGGACTTCTGTGCTATTAATTAACTGAAATTCTAAACAGCCCCTACCTGAAGTCTTCGCAAAATTTGCAAAACCTTCAATATTGCTACGCATAAAACGCATCAAGGTATCTACTGGGCATGAGAAGGAAGGAAAGAAAAAAAAAAAGAGTTAAACACTGGAGGGGAGGAAGAACTAGCTCAGCTTACGGTCAATGCTGGCAGGGGATCAAGTGTGTATGAAACGGTCGTGAGTCAGCGTCAGGCCGTATCATTAGACAGAGGTTCCCCAAGAGATAAGTGACCAAAGCTGGCAGCACTGCAGCTCACACCCACTCCTGGCTGGTGTGCCTCCAGCAGCACGTCCCTGCCCCTTCCCTCCCACCAGCGCTGCCGCCCACCTCGTCCCTCCACCAACAGTTCCGAGGAGCTCAGCTTGCTCAAAAACCTCAGTGCTTTTTTTCTGCAACGACTCCGTAAATAACTCGGAGCGATTGGGGAAAACCAGCAGTGGCAGAGCAGCGAAGGCAGCAGCGTGTGACCAAGCACGGGAGGGCGAAGCATCAACATCAGCCGACACCGACTACAGCCTTAGGAGAAGGTCCCAAACAGAGCAGTGCAGTTCAAAGCTGTTCTGCCGAACACAGAAGCAGGTGAAAACATCCCCAAAAGCAACAAGCTCAATCTTAAAACCAGCTCATGAAAGGGACTATATTAGAGTCACGTGCATAATACAGGCAAACCCTTAAGTCCTTCCCAATCCACTGCTCCAGGCTAAACCAGCACAAATTATGGTCAAAGTCAGCACAGGCACCAATACTCAATCACACATTTCCAATTTGATGCTGAAGTAGGGCATATAGCTTCCCAAGTGATTGGGAGCAGCACTTCTCATACAGGTTGGGTAGAAGACTGGTCGTGGATGACGGACATGGAGGAGCCAGTTCCTCAGGACCTTCATCCTTCACAGCATGAAGCGCAACCTTTATGAAAACACCTTTTTCAGCTTCTCGCCACTGCTACACAAAAGCCAGCAAGAACAGAGACCAGCTATATCTGCATGAGGATTTTAACTAAAGAGATCCACGCTGCGCTCATGTTAGCTCCAACTGAAGATGCCTAATGCATCAGTCCCCTGCTTCTTCAAGCTCTTCCCTTACCATTGCAGGTCTTTATTGCACCGAACATAATTTTGCAAAGAGGGTGTCTTTTACTAAGCATTTCTATAGCAGTGAGCTTAATGTCACAGTTATATTTTAATAGTCATTTCAGTGACTATAAAAATCAAGTTCAACACAATAAAACTGCTATCATACTACTGTGGAAACAGTTAGCAAAAAAATGGCCACTGCAAGACACTATTCACTGCAATATAGAGCTGAGAACGCAGAGCAAAAAGCCTAGAGCAAGGAGAAAATGGGGTGATAAGAAAAAGTTTACATTTCCTACTGTTCTTCCTCCTCGGCATTTCTACAAGGGAAAACAAAATCAAAATTCCTCCATTGCTTTCTCAGGAAAGCTTATGGAGTAGGGAACGGAGGAGAAGGAGTTTTAGGCTTTTTTATACATCAAACCTTACTCAATTTATTTTTACTTGCCATCACTTTGTCTCTTAGTCCTTCAAGCTGTCTCCAACAGCAAGAACTACAGAAAAAGAGCACAGCTCCAGAGTCAAATAATCCCCAAGGAACTTGTTTTGCTTTCTTAGAAGTAACCAGTCAGAGAGAAGAATTACCCAAGAGCCGCAGTTTGATCCACCAACACTTTCTCTTTTCCACAACAGCTAGGCTATTGCAGAAATTGGAAATACATTATATTTTTCCTGAAGTTGTATCTTATACCAGAATTAATGGAAAAACGTAACCATGGAAGCGAGTCAAACTGCACTGAATACATTAAAAGATAAGAGCGGCATTTTGCAAAAACAGGGAAAAATTGTTTTTCTCCAAACCAGTAAGAAATCACATGCCTCGTGCCGCTTTCAGAAGAGTGACAGAGTTGGCTCGGCAGCTAGCCGTAACAAAGAGTCACTGTCCAGCTCGCTCCAGGCTGCCGAGTCGGTCTCTCGTCATCAGCTCCCTTCACTAGCAATGGAGTTTCTTTACGGTACTGTCAGAGGGAGCTCGTATCCATACAAACTCCTTGTTTCCCACCTAAAGGGAATCCTTTGAACCCATACTAATTTTTATGTTCATTCTGGAAGAAATAAGGAGAAGGAAACGTAACTGATACGGTATTACTAGTCTTTAAAGACCCAGCATCATATTTTACTCTCTCCATAAATCAAATATACAAACTTCTGGGAAGTGGGGAAAACCAGAGTAGAGGAACACCCAAAAGCTCTGCTTACAGACACTGAACTCCACATCTTCTTGTGCAATAGAAACCTAAATCTATAGTCACACCACTTAACTTCATCACGAGTTAATTTGATCGTTCTAAAGCCTTGTCTAGTCTAATTAAAGTCGATCTAGCCCAATAATCCACCACAAACAAATGTGGGAAATTCCCAGATGAGAACTTTCTGCCAGCAGCCGCTGAGTCCTGTCCTACTGACCAATTTGGTTCCCCATTGCTAGCACACCCCTCAGCCTACTGAAATGCATCAAAGGCAACCCCTGTAACTACCACCCTTATTCCTCCGAGCCTCAAAATCACCCTTGTTAATTCAGAATAGCTCAAGGCCATAACACCATACTTCCTAAGCATAATCACCTGAAGAGAGTGTTATTTTAAAAACACCACTGATGGTCATGTATATTGACGCTAGTAGGGTGTTCAAGGTGCCACTAACCCAGCAGCAAGTTGCTAACCTGTGCTATAAGATGAAAGCATCTTAACTATTCTTTCTTTTTCGCGTGTTATCCTCCCAGCATCGTCCCAACTATTCACTGAAAAGAGGTAAGGATTAGCACACAGCACATGCATGCTGGCAGCCCAGGGTAGCACCAGCCAACAGAGGAGGCAAGAGCCAGCTCCTGGCTACAGCAGACGACCAGTGCTGGTCCTAGCACTGCCCCATTGGAAACAATGGCCTAAGGAGAACCATTTCCCTGTAATGACTTCCAAAGCAACACAGAAGATACTAAATCTGCTCAAATGTTTGTATTTGGCAAGCTCTGACCGGTAGCACAAGTTTGTGCTAAACTGGACAGCGCATCTGTCCTCCACAACCGCTTTCACCTTAAAACATTTGTTTTCCCCGCTGTAAAAATTAGTTTTACTAACTCCATTAGTCTAACAACCAGTGGTTATTTCTTAATTATTCAACTCATTTCAGCACTTTCAGAGCCTCTACCTCAAAACAAAACCATTAAAAAAAGCCAAACTAATGATAGCTAGAGCACTGTACACTCAGTTCAAGTCCCCATGTCCAGAAAAACAGCTCATTTTTAGTACATTCTCATCCCATTCCAAAGCCTGCACACTGAGGCCAGAGGGATGTTGGAAAGGGTGGAGCAGTGGACAGTACTTGTGTCATTTTCCTGTAGGAATCCAACTTACTCCTCTCAATTAGAAGCCTTCAGTGGTCTGAAAAAAAGCAGTGTAAACTTTAAAAGTGTTTCTTGGTCCATTAGTGTCCGAAGAGCAAGACTGTGCTGCTGCATGCAAAGGTAACAACAGAAACGCCTGTGATGTGCAGATGCAATAAGAAAGGAAACACAATGGTAGAGCCCAAGGCTTCACTAATGTTCACCAATATTTCAGTTTACTAAGTTTCCTTAGTCATTTCTCAATGCTACCCTTCTTATCAACAATTGAGCTGGTATTCAATTATTCTATTTACCCTCTGCAAAACTATTTTGAATTTTCTACACTCCTTATGTAAATGTTATGGAAGACACTATTATATACAAACATAATACATGAACTCCTAATCTTTGAGTTTATATCTTGGTGTAAGAACAGCTCCCAGATCATCATGCTGCATTATAGATGGTATCACGCCCAGACTGTAAAAGCTTACACAATATTTTAGATATTCAAGCCCTAATAGCGTTAAAACATCTTCCAGTGTTCAGCCAAGAACACATTCACCTTTGTGCACTCTAACTGCAGAAACTGGCAACTGTTACATTAAGCCCAAATTGTACTTTCTGTATTTAAAGCACAAATCTGAACCAGTTACATCACTCAGTTATGACAGTTCAGTAAATAAGAGGCCTCTTTTGCAGCAAAAGTTATTGATAAAAATCTGTTACTAAATCATTTCAAGAATGCATTCAACTAGAAAAATCAAACACAAGCTGAACCCACACAAAACTTCTAAAAATGTAAACAGTACCATAACTGAGTAACTCTCTCAAGTCTTTATTAAAATGTGCTTATCTGGCTATATCCAGTCCACTGCTTTATTTTTTAGGAATAAGAATTCCCACGCCACAGAGCTTGCAGTGAGATACTTTAGGCACTCCTCGAAGACTTACTTGCTTCTTGAAAAAAGGGGGGGGGGGTGTCCCCAAATAAAACCTTGCTAATGGGACGGTCTTCCCATTATGCGGGGAGCATACGCTGACTAAATGAGTAACTCCCCATCGATGTTGCAGGCACGACTGCAAGGTGGTGCTGGTTTAACGAAGGCTTTGCCATAATCGCATTAAGACTTGCACTTGTGCTACCTGCATCAATGTCCCAGTAGCGCAATTCAGCAGGAGAGACCAGATCAGACCAAACAGAGTCCAAAGTCCAGTTCCCATAATCAGCATTTAAAACACACACAGAGACCTTACAGCAGGCAAGCCTGTATTAGCCAATTCTTTATTCTGTATTAGCACTAACAAAAATTCCCTCATCTGTCAGCACCTTATCAGCCCTGGATGATCAGCCCAGGACAGTAATGCTTAGCATTAAAGCAATCCAATCTAATGTAACTGCAGATGTCCGTATTATGCAGATAAATATCTAATGCTTTTTTTAATCCTTTCAGACTCTTAGTTACAGTGAAACACTCAAGAACAAAACCAAGAAATAAAAGTAAACAAAGCGTAATATAATAAATACCAAAAGAATATTTGGCCTTCCATCAAAAGTTTGGGGTTGCCGTTTCGTCCCGTTTGACTCACGCGCTATGGGAACTACTGCCTAAGAAATACCACTGCACCACAAAAATATCTGTTCTCATCTCCAGCCACTTGTGAGCAAGAACAACTGTTTTCTCATCAGAAGAGCTCAATAACTGAAAACTCTGGGAAAGGGATCTTTATCTGCTGCTTCAATCCCTCCCAGTGCTTTGTCATATGTCACTAAATTAATTTTAAAAAGGAGTCAATGCCAGCTTCTGTGTTTGTGAGCAAGCCCCAGTCTTAGAGGAATTCTGAGTTGCTCCTCTGCATACTGCTGCCCATCTCCTGGGAAGTCCACAAGAAAAAGGTTGTCTTCATTATGCCCAACCGTTAGCGAGCAGCATCAGAAGAGACTTGACCAAGGTGACACAGAGGTGGAAGACAGATTGTCAACAGCTAGAGGCATTGCTCTGACAGGCTGTCAAGGAAGGAGGCAAAGTTAGATACTGCCAAAGGCATACCTTCTACAGAGTAATGCTGATTTGAAATGGAAGCCCAAATACCTCCAAAGCTAAACTAAAAAAAGAAAAAGCCACAAACCACTTTTTTTTTAAACCATCTTACAGAAAACACTATCAGTAGAACCACTGTTTTAGTTACACCACTTAACCTTTACACCAGAAGCTTCAGTGATCAATCCACAGAAGGAAGAAAAAAAGAAAAAAAAAAAAACAAACCAAAAAACCCCCCCCACAAAACCACAACACAGGACACACCAACCTCAGATGGGAGGAAAAAAAAAAAAGTCTCTCAAGTCTACTCCACCTAAGATTCTTGCTCAAAGAAGCAACGGGAAGGCTATAGATTGATGGAGACACAAACAACACCTACTAGTCGTGGTAAGAAAAAATAACAGGCAAGAGTCAGTACAACAGCAGGAGGTTGATGAGGCACTGGGCAACATCACCATTACCTCATATTAGAGAGAGCATACTATAGGCTTAAGCATAAGCATTATTTTCTATATATTTGAGCTACGAATGAGCAATGGATGTTCTGATACAAAACAGCGAAAATGTTAACATGCAACCCCAAAGCAGCAGGAAAAAACAAAGAAACCAAGAGGACAAGCTTTTCAAACTCAGGCTGTATTGCAAGGCAGAAGCAAGGACGGAGAGAATCACAGCTGACCATACTACAACAGTCTCCATAGCAGTTAAGGAGGAAATAAGCATGGGGGTGGTCACACCTGCAGCTGGTCCCTTCTTCAGACTCACTGACCAACAGGAGGCCCATGCAAGTCAAACAAAAGCTGACAACCCTCTTTTAGCTCTTTCCATTACTTAAAAAACAATAATTGAAGTAAAAACTCCACTTCTTGCCATCTTGATGTTAGTTTTTATTCATATGCTTTTATTTTGGGGAGAATAACCTTATATTTAGTCAAGAGCAACTTGAAAGGTTCCCACAGACCCTTATCTATAACTCTCTTAAGTGACACACTTAGTCATATCTCCATTTAGCCATTAAAACTGCAGTGCAACCCCTCCTTTAGAGGACAGTATTTATAGGACATTCCAAATCACCCACCTTGATAAGCTGCAGTCATTTCAGGGTCATGATTTGTTCACTGAAGTCATATGCACAGCAGATTTTTTTGAAAGCAAGCATCCTTTTAAATTGCTCCCAATCTGCATCAAGATTTGGAAAGTCAAATTATCATCAGCTACTTCCATCTGGCTGAACACTGAGATATTACCTGTTTCAGGGTCCACTACAGAAATACTTCTTACATTACCAGTTGCTTTCATTTCACTTCATTTCTGATACGCAGCCTTCGCTACAAATACTATACACACACTATGCTGAAGCAGAAGTAACTCCTCAATAAAAGCACCCAACTACATTCACTGAACCACTCCCTAGGGCCAACATTTTTTCCTGCAGACCAGCTGGCACAATTAGGAGGACATTAAAGGCTAAAGCATCAGCTGGGAGGCAGGCAGGTATGCCCCTGGAGACACAGGGAACAGTGGAGCTTTCCATGATCCTGTATCCCAGACCCCTTCCAACAACTTTTAGTCTTATGCAGGGACCACAGCCACCACCAGCTCCAGGGTTTGCCATCTTATTTCTTCTGGTTTTTGGGGTTTTTTTACTTTATTTTTTTTATTCCATGTATGGAAATTCTGAAAGCCCTCTTCTAACACAGCACAGTTGAAGGTCCTTGCCCCTTAGGTTTGGGTACAGTCCGGCATCATTAATTCGGCATCGGTTACTTCCTCCTGGGACCCACAGGCTATTCAGCTACGTTCCCTAAACACGTGTTATTTTATTACATTCAACTTCAAATTGAGTGATGTCAGTACTTCCGTGCTTTGTTCAGAGAAGAAGGCGGCAGGCAGAGCAAACACAAACACCAAAAGGCATCTGGATGCTTGAAGAGGCTCTCGGGCACTTCTCGGTTCGTGTGCTCTCCCAAATCCCAAGCGCCCACCCGCACTGTCAGACGTACGTTTTTCAAAGCTGCTCAGGAGCTGTGCTTCCAGGAACCTCTGCTGGCCATCGGTTAGGAACTCACCACGTCAAGCCACGAGGTTCCTCCACGAGGAAGACAATTCTCCACGTTGCCACCAACGATGCCCTCCACACTTGGAACTCCTCAGGGACTCCTGCTTTACTACAGGGTGCTCCCGAAACCCCTGCACCTAGCTCAGCTTGGGACCTGCTCGAGCAAGTTTTCAACCTCGATATTGGTTCATTTGTGTAGTAGAAACGCTAAAGTGACACAGCTACTACAACAGCAGAGATGTACAGAACAGAGGGCCTTCAGAAACCAAGTGCCTACAAGCATATATACTGATTATGTACACTTTTACTTCCATCTGTGTTCATAAATTACACAGCAAATCCTGTATCACTTAATTGCTGGTATTTTCTACTGGGTAACAGAAAGACATGTTGCTACTCCAACACCTTTTGGTAAAATCAGCCACCACAAACCTCTGAGAACATGTTATAAAAAGGTTAGCACTAACTAATATAAACAGTACCGTAAATAAAGCAGCAGTGCTAAAAAAATTATTAAAAAAAATTCAAGTATCATGGCCAACAGTTACTTCAGTTATTCATCCATCTGTTTGTTTTGTTATGTATATGGATACATGATTACACATAATAGTTCTCAATGTAATTATTTCAGTTTAGTTACAAAGCTATATGGAGCGGAAAAATATTTCCAGAGATATTTCATGTTTTGCTGATGAAACTGAAATTCAGCAACTGCTGCTTCTTGTGTTACAAGTCTTCACATCAGAAATCAGATTTAATGCACAAATTACATAAACATGGAAGGATAAATAATACAATATATAAATGTTTTCACAACTACAGCCTGAAAATGTAGATAAAGTTTCAGAATTACAAGAATTATCTCTTTTTGAACATTCTTTTCGTTTAGATAGGGCATGATTTTGATTTTGCCCTCAAGCTAAAGGAGGAAAGTATTCCAGTAACTCATTAAGGAATTCATTAAAGCATTATTGAGAAAATGGCTATTGTCAGAACAGCCTTGGGATCTACCACAGGCCAGAAAACAGAATGAAAAATGTTTTTAAGTTTACAAAAAAAAAGCTAACTTTTCAGTGGTCCATCTCCCTGTCAAAGAAGGCCCACGAAGAAGAACAGCCCATGTATTTCATAGAAACGGTGATTAGCCACCACTGAACGTTTTGTGAAAGTTTCACAACTGCAGCAGGTAGAAGAGGTGAGACTGACATCTTTAAAAGAGTAAATACTTTAAAACTGGATTAGCACTAGTTCCTCATTTGAGCTTCAATTCATTAATATAAGTCAGCTTTCAGCTATTTATCTAAAGTTGGACACATCTACAGGTATTTAACAAGATGTATTGATTTCAGTCCTGAAGGACTACTAAAGGATTAGACAAAGCGTATCCTGCATATGCTCTACAGCCAATACTGGACAGACTCCAGAAACACAAATATTTCAAAGAAAAATTATTGCAACACTTATGCCTGTAGTTGCAAGCTGACAGAAAGGCTTCCTGGAGACATTGGTTTGACTTTTTAAGTTGCATCCAGTTTACTTTCCTCTTCCCTGAAAGCTTTGCCTACACAGAAAGGAAAATGCATTTATAATACAAAGAAAGGTGTGCCAAGTATGGCAAACAGTCTAAAACTAACATCGTATTAGTGCACCTAAATGAAGCATTTATGGCAATGACAGACAAAGAGGAAAACTGTAAAACCCACCTAGGTACTACCTGAAATTCAGGTGGAAATTCAGAAATAGTTTTCCCCCTGAATTAATACCAAACCAAAAACCTTAAATCAGGACCTTGTCCTACTGTCACTTCCATACTTATATACGATGTAAAATATAAATCCTTGTCTTGTGAAAATTCCCCGTCCCCTTTTATTTTCTAGGAACAAGTGTTACTTAACAGCTGAAAAATCCCTAAACTGACTAAAAACTTACTCTGCAAAGTTAAATAAATGCTGTGTATCATGCCTGTAGGCAGCCAGCTGCCTATAGGAAGTCAGTATGCGCTCTATGAGAGAGAAAGAAAAAAGTACTTCTGGTAAACCCCTACAGGAATCATTTCTCAGAACAATCCCGGTTTCTAATGTTGTCACTGACCTGGACAAAAGCAAACAGGAGTCAACACTTGTTCCACTTACCTGGTATTTTTATCTCTCTCCAATCTGTTGCTTGCAACAAACATTTATTGACAGAGAGCAATAGTGACTGCTGAGTAAACTGAGCATACTCAAGCACATGTCTACAGTCAAATTAAGGTCATTCATTTAGGAAGAGGTATACTTCATCTATCAGTCCCTTACCACTGCTTCACGTGATGCCAGGGACAAGGGACTACAGATATGCATCCCCTCAGCAAGCAGGAAATTAAAAGGTATTGTCAGATATCACAAAATAAAACTCTAATCTGGGTGTACAGCAGGGTACGTTGTCTCTAGGAGACTGAATCTGCATGTGCTTTCTCAAAATGGTAATACACTGATAAATACATCAGCATATACTGCATGGGCATTTTTACTCCATCGGTTTGGGACTTGCCAGAGCGCAGTCCTGCTGTCAGTAACAGCACAAAGGTAACTGTCCTGTCCTGCGAGATGTCTCCAAACCTTACTCACAACACAGCATCACTAAAGTTCTTAAGATGCATTCCTAAAATGCACCACTAAGATGCATCTTTTCCAATTTCCTAAAAAAGTTCTCTTCCCTACTTTAAGGCATGAATATGCAAGCACAAGATCATGAACTCTTTTAGTAAACAAGAGTCTTCATGTGCCACCACCACTTATTGCAGCTATGGACTGCAAATCCAGGATTCCACAAAAGCCTTAAATCTGTCCTAAACCACTGCAGTCCTCCCTCGAGCAGAAGCAGCAAAGTAGTAGTGCTTGGCCATAGGAGCTCCTGTGCTTTCAATGGCACTGCTCTTACCAAATTCCTATCCCCCTTTCGAACACCCCCTACAAGAGCAGAACTCCGTTGCAAAACTTACATATCATGACCTTTGTATCACCACTCAGTCCACCAACTCGTTATAGCCCGCCCCTCGTAATAAATACATATATTTCTGCATACCTGGTTTGAAGATACTTCTATATACCTTTTGAAAAGCTATCCCAATCTCAGAGAGGCACTAAAATACCCTAACTTTGAAATGTGGCCAAAGTGCATCGTGTTTCAAAGCATCTAAAATCAGGCTAGTTATTATTTGCCCCGTCATGACACACAACAAAAACTCACCAGTAACAAGCAAAAACACAGGAACTCCCAACCGGTGTGGCTCACTGTAAAATTGGTTTAGTTTGTGGGTTGGGTTTTTTTGTTTGCTTGTTGTTGCTGTTTTTTAGACTAATGCACATGGAGACGCACACCCTACACCATATGGAGTGCATCTGAGCAGCTTGCATGATACTAGCTAAAGACCGAGAACCACAGGTACCATCTCAAGTACTTGCAGCACCCTGTCCACCTAAAGGAAAGCTTGAGCACACCTACATGTGCCGTAGAAGTGCAACAATTGTTACGTACACAGCCACAGAAGTACAGACTATTTTTAAAATGCTAGTGTCCTTGACATATACATTATCTTTGACCTAATACATGCCATGAGGAAGCACCTACCCAGGCATCACGTGCTGTCGTGAAGTAATAACACAGTGCAGCTCCCCATACAGAAATCCAGCCCTTTCTTCACCAAGGCTTTGAATTTATGAGGCTGCCCAAAGCCAGGAGCACCTTGCCTGCCCGACAGAGCCCGCATTGGCTTACTGATCATGGTAAGGGCACAACTATCCATGTTTTCCAGTGACTCATTAGGAGTAGCAGAGGAAAGTAGAGTCAGCATCCTGAAAATTAACAGGATCTCAGGCAGCATAAGCCCTCTGGCCAGGAAGTTCTCCTTCTACATGCAACCACGCACTGACACACATGGTACTATTTTTCTATTTCCCCATTTATTAAAAGAAGAAAAAAGAAAAAACCAAACAGATTAAACTATCACAGTGGTGGTCTAATTACTCCATAACTGCACATACTTTTGAACACAAAGGCTTTTTAAATATGAAATTTGTAGTAACCATAGTAGCGCCAGTTTTACCTCTTGCTGCAGTTTTAAGCCCAAAGGAAAAGGGTCAAGTAAAAGTAGAAGTCAAGAGGATTTGGAAGGTACTAGAGCCACTTTATGTTATCTCAGAAGCGCTATTCAGGCTCACAGACTTTCTAAAGCAGCTCATTACATCTCCTCTCCACTGGCATAAGGAAGAACACCAAAATTACAATTTTTGCATCACACAAAGTAGGAAATGCGAGACTGA
The DNA here is from genome assembly GCF_929443795.1 of Astur gentilis. Classification (NCBI taxonomy): domain Eukaryota; kingdom Metazoa; phylum Chordata; class Aves; order Accipitriformes; family Accipitridae; genus Astur; species Astur gentilis. Next base: position 41,120,872 of record NC_064888.1, on the reverse strand, counting down.
GCAGCCACACTCAGCAGCCGCTTGGGACACCAAGGTTATGTGGCAGACATAAGCAGCCTCTGGGGCTCTCCGAAAGCCTCTAATGTCCCTACTGAGGAAGCCGTACACCCACGTGGCCATCTCAATGCAAAAACATGCCTCCCCACCAGCTTGGGGCAAGAGATGAAATACAGAGCTAGGCACTGAGATGAAGGAGAAGGATACACAGCATTGGGAGAGGAGAAAAGCTACTTCAATTAAGCTGATGGTTTTCCTGTTACAGATGGTTCCCCGTATGTTATAACTGTATTATCCCATTATATCCACACCCATTCCTCATCCAACCTCCCCACACGCAGAGCCCTAAATTCTCTCAGGAAGCGGAGCTGAGTCACACTCACAACTGCCTGCTGAGATAATGCCTCTGCACTATGCGGCAGCACTCCTCATTTTAAGGCAGTAAGTTTAGTTTACATGTATGCTGGACATCCAGCATCATCTTCGAACCCCACCATGCAAGGTGGAGTGGGTTGAGCAGGAGGAACATTTCTTAACACACCTGTATCCTACCACAGTTACAGTACAGGTATGTCACAATAATTTATTCCTACTGCATCACAGCCCGCAAATCTTCAGGACTTGAGGTGTTAAGAAAGCTTAGCTGTGCACAGGCACACACTAGTCAAGAGGAGGGAAAAAAAAGTATATATATTACATATACACTTACATATTTTATATATACACCTTATATATATATATAGACACACAATTCTGAGCTCCCACAACTGCAACATAAGTAATATAACCCATAACAATAGATACCTTCTTGTTATTTCTGCTTTAGTAAAACATACACGCTAAGTGTATTACATATACCTGTCACTAAGATGGCAGTTCAATTAACAATCCTGTTTGGGCACAGGCAGGTGTTTCTGTTCCACCGTCAGACAATACCAATCCGATGTCAGTCTCCAGGACTGGTCATGGCAAATAGTTACAAAGAAAAATATTCATATGTTAGCATGTTCAGCTTAACAGTGCCTTCTCCATTTCTGTTTGGGACTATGTAACTGCTACATCAATTCTTCACAACCTGAAAGTTTCATAAGCAGCAAAAAATAAAACATCACAAGTCTCACAGTGTACAGAAGCACCTTTTTTTAACAACACAAAGGCCTGTAGGACACATGTAACCAAACGGAATATTCATTGTCCTCAGGAGGAAACCCAGCAACGTCAAAAAGCAGCTATCCCTCCCAAAGCGACATCTAACAGCATAGCACAGGCCAGTGAGTAGCAACATTCAATTAGCTCTAAATCCGATTTTATCTCCTTGCAACACTACATTGACTTTCAACTCTCACACCCCTGCAGTTCAACAGAGAAATACCCTAATTTTGCTGGGGGTTCATCCCTCTCAGCTAAAGAGATCAGAGAGAAAAAAACAGAAAACAAAACTAAAAAAAAACAAAACAAAACAAAACAAACTATCCTACAAAAACAAACCTATTATAAAACCAACCCCTCTCCAGGGCAGTGGACACAAACAAAAACACCAGTTGAGCACACAATCTTGTCCTTCTTGAAACTGTGAAACAATTTTTTTTTTCTTAAATTACACTTCAGTCTAGTTCTCTTATTGCACATACGATTTCCCACACTGGATATCCAAACATACTTAAAGTATATTTTAAAATATACTTTATTCCACACTTCTTATTCTCTCACCCTTTCAAAATCACCTCCAAGACATCGACTCCTGGAAAGCCAGGTCTGGGCAATCGCCTTTGCCACAATAGCAGAATGAGTTCCTGCAAAAGAGGAACTTGCTTTCGAGTATCACTGATTTCTAACACTAGTATATACTACGTGATGGTTTAGTCATTACTGTCTTCCAGAAATACTGTACCCATCCCACACCGCAAAGCAGGTATTTGGAAAACTTAACAAGCAACTGCCATCTGTAGCATTTCTCCTTTCTTATATTTGTCCTGCATCCTCAGCGCTGACATGACTCACAGCTCTCACCCAGTGTAACTGGACAGATAGGATTTGCTAGTAATTCAAAAGTCATGCTCTCGTTTTCTAGGGATGTACACAGAGAATTTAAAATTAATTCCTAAAATTCACTTGGGCTCTACTTCGACCAGAAACTCCCTTCCTCCTGCTCACGTTGTTTATACAAGGCTTAGCTGTGGCTACATATGAAAACTAAGTTGTTCTTCACAACCAGTAGAGTCCAAGAACCGTGGCAGACACTGAACTTAGTATTTCCAAATTGAATAGTCAGATTTATTATTTCCTTCCCCAACACAAATGCTCTCACTCATGCCAATAAAGTTTTCTTCTCCATAACCCCCAAAGACCGCTTTTGATCAAAACCAAAACATCCTCAACATCAAGATGGGCCCTTCTCGGCACAACGTTGCCCCAAACCACGGGGGTTTGGTTCCGTTTAATTAGAACGGAGATGTTTTAACTACGGGCAGAGAACAATCCCCCTCTGTCTGAGAGGGACTGAAGAAGCAGAGTACGAAATGGATCCCCGCACAGCAGCGCGCAGGGGAAACCCCTCTTCTGTATGAAAATCACGCTCCCCGCGAAACCCAAGAGCCTTTTCCCTCGGTAGCCCCAAAATCCTCCCTCTCCCGAGGAGGGGCAGGAGGAGAGGAGGCAGCGGGCATCACCATGGTGCAGGGCAGCGCTTCCCACCGAGGATCCAGCACCGCAGGCGGATCCTGCTCAGCAGCCATCAGGGAGAGAGGGAGGGAGGGGAGGAAAAAAAGAAGCCAACGAAAGGAAAAGAAAAAAAAAAAAAACCCAAAGCCCTCTTCTATTCACACAAAGTAGTACAGGGGAAGCAAAGAACACAGAGGAGAAGAAGAAAAAGGCAACTTTTTTCCTAAGGAGGACGACCCAAACGCGGGTCGCCCGGCGACTCCAGACAACTTCCAAACTTCCCCTCAGCAAATCCCCGCCGGGAGGCGGCCGGAGTCCCCGAGGGGAGCGGCTTCCCCCCGGCCCGGGCTCGGGAGGGAGGGACGGACGGACGGAGGGACAGACAGCCGTCCGACCCCGCGGGGCGGCCGAGGAGGTTACCTCAGGCGGCGCGGAAGCGGCGGGCGCTGCTCGCCCGGGGAAGCGCGGCCCCCGGCCCGCCCCAGCTCGGCGACCGGCGCCGGGGAAGGGAGGCCCGGGGCTGGGGGTTCGCCGCGGGCACCCCGCAGCGCAACAGGCGGGGGGGGAGAAGAGAGAGAGAGAGAGGGGGGGGGGGGGGGGGGTCGGGAGGGGGGGTCCTCACCTACGCCGTATTTTTCCTCCCTTTTGGTGGGAACCCAGCGGGTCATGGCGCTGGAGAAGGGGGCGGGGGGGAGTGGGAAGGGAAGCCCGCAGAAGGCGGCGGCGGCCGGACCGGACGGGGATGCGAGAGCCCCCGTTCCTACGCCGCCATTTTCCAATCGCGGGACGGGAAAAGTTTCTACCGACGGCGGAGTCATGTGGTGCGGGCGGAGCCAGCGGCCTAGCGCCGGACTGGGCCGCCCCCGCCGCCGGGGGAAGGCGGGCGATGGCGGGGCGGACAGCCCGCCTCAGGGGGCCCGGACGGTCCCCGGGGTGCTGGGGGGGGGGGGGGGGACACGACCGAAGCCCCAACAACCCCCCCCCGTCGTCCCGCTGAGAAAACCCTGCCGGGTGCCTTCAGGTTTCCACACAAAAGGAGAGCGGGGTGGAGGTGGTGCCTCACCGGCAGTCACCCTAATTGTGTAATTAATTCCAGGTTACACCTGGCCTTGCTCTGCGGGAGAAGTTTTCTTTTTTTTCCCTGCGCAGGGCCAGCTCGGTGTTAAACCAACGTGGCTTTTCCTCAGCGCCGCGTTGCCGGGTGGCTCCAGCAGAAGGATCCCGGTCTTGCTCCTGAGAGAAATCACCGGTTTCTTGGGGGTCTTTTTTAGCTCCTGCTCTGGTCCCTCCAGCCACCTGGCCCTGGAGGGTTTCTGTCTGCTTCCTTCCCAGAGATGTGGCCCTAAAACAGGGTTTCTGCTAATGTGTAATAAGAGTAGCGGGTTCTCTGCGTTTGGGTGCTGATTGCCATGTTGATGAGCACGCCGCTCTGAGTAAATCCTTCCGTGGCCGTAAAGATGAGAAACCTTCCATTTCTAAACCCAGGTCAAAAACCTAGGCCAAACTTAACATCCCCTGGCTAATTAGGGTGTGGAATATATGATTGCAGAAGAACGAGAAAGGGAAATGAGCTTCCTGATCCCAACCCCCATACCCTTGGAGACACCCAGGACCATGATTTAGAGAAGAAAATTTAAAAAACAGTCTTTAGCAAAAAGAACATAAACTCTGTAAATGCCAGCAGAAAGCAGAAGGATAACAAATAAAGAGAGGTGATGTGTCTGACTGGCTGTTGTTCGTTAGGATTAGTCCTCCACCAAAGGAGAAGCCCCGTACCACAAATTTAAGAATGAGGTTAGGTCCTCTTTCGAGATCAGAGTTGAATCTCTTTTCTCTCCTCTTATTTTCTTGTATCGTTAGGAATGCAAGGGGCCAGTTTCTGCATCAGCATTCGTTATTGTCAGGTTTTGAGATCAAGTACTCATCTCAAACATCTGAAGGAGTCTAATCCTCTTTCCGTGTACCTTCCCTTTTCCCATCCTTGGGATTTGTTTCCCAGGTCACCACCTACACGTTCAAACTAATCTAAATTTCATTGTTCCTGTCCTGCAGAATTCAAAGGCCATCGTGATAGAGCGAACTACTGCACCTTTATGTATTATGCCCAGGAGTGAGAAGATCAAAAGGTTTTCAAAGTCAGCTTCATGGCTCATCAACTTTATCCTGCATTAATGGATAACTGATTAGAGCCTTACCAAAGACAACTTACAAGTGAGCTCTTTGATTTAACAGGTTTATTTTTGTAAGATAAATCAAAGTGAGTTAACTGAAATAATGGACGATCTTGCCCTGTTCCTACAGTCATCTTTGGTTTTCCACGCAAGGCAAAGGAGAAGTGGAATGGAAAAGCAGTGCAGCAATAGTGTTTATTTCTAGTGATGAGTATTTTGCAGTTGTATAAAACTGATGCGCTATTTTTGTGGTGCTGCTAAATATGTGCAGTGAAATTGCCGAAGCTGCTCAGGCATTAGATGGTTTAGAGTTTTTTAAGACTATTACTGTAATAATCTGTAAATCAGGGAATCTGACTGACTTTTCATTTAGATTACTGATAACCAGGAATCAATTCCGCAAACACTGTGGTGGCTTTTCAGATATGGGGTGTGAATAGGGGATACAAAGCAGCACTCTGATGTTATTTTAAACCTGCAGATAGCTGTAATTAGCTAATAAAGTGAGCTGTTGCTATATTTTATCCATCGTGGGCCTCGAGGTTCAAATCTGAAACTCAAACTGTGGTATTTGTTTCTATTTTGAGGGAGGCTAAAGGAGCCTGTTTCCCTTCATGAGAAATGTACTGCTGACAACCTTTCTTGAGGTGTTAACTAAGGGTTAAATTCTCATATAGATTGGCACTCCTTAGTCTCAGTTTACATGTACATCTGCACCAAATGGGAATTATATATACCTAAGTATACTCCTAGAGGCAGGAAATACCAGATTCAATAAAATGAAAGCTAAAGAATTACTTACAACTTCTACATATTAAATCCATGTTCTGTATTACAACAGCAAAATTTATTTTGACATCAGTGGGAGAAGAGGTTTGTCCTGTTGTCTGATCAGGGTCTGTAACAGAAACAACACGAGCAATCCCATGACCAACATAAAGCCTCACTGATACCGATGAGGGTCTATAGTAATGTTATTGCTTTCCACATTTTCATTTTAATGAAAACATGTTACAAATAGAGCTAATGCCATTAAAATTTTGATAACCAGTAAAAAATACTACTCCTAATTCACAATGCATAAACATCCCAATGCTTTTTTTTTTTTTTTTTTTTATAGCTTGGAAAAAAATGGTGATGGGATAGGACTGTAATATTGAGAAAATAAAAGGTTTTTATTTTTCTCTGGCAAACGTAATATAAAGTATCCTGCTGAAAAATATTTTTCATTAAACTGTCAAATGTTCAAGCTGACATATTTTACATACTTAGGCATAATACGTTTCTTCACACTGTGCATGTATGTTTTTCGTTTATGAAGAAGAAACTGAAAAAAGCTTCTTTCCATAAAATCTGAAAATTTTATCACATCATTATGTCAAGTCTTTGGATTCTCACCTTATTTTTTTAATCCATCACATTGAATTGGAGGCAATTCCCTTTCAGCAAAGAAACATTCCTTTTCATAACGTTAACTCCAAGAAATCCAAATGCAGTATTTGGCCATGAATGATATTTGAAATTCTTGTCACAGAGATTAGGAGTATCTTTGGAAGAGGATGAATGGAAACAGAAGTGTTACCCTCATGAAACGTATTTGCAATAAATAAGAGATAGTCTATAAATGTAGAGGTGCAATCAAGTTATATTTCATACTTATTGCACATGACTACACAAGAGGAATGTTTGTTCCATCTCAGTTAGGTATCACAGTTTTTGTAATAACTTTTTTTCACTGTCAGGCCTGGTAGGTAAATTCAACATTTTCAGTCAAAACATGTAAATAGTTATTCTACACACACAATGCGAATTTCTCGTGGAAATATTCCTCCCAGGAGGTGATGTGGAGGACTTATAAAATCATACAATAAATAACTGGTTTGCTTTTCTATTTCTATTGAAGTTATTCTGTTGGAAATGTTATTGCTTCCATTCCAGATACTCATCATCTATTTTTGCCATACAATTTTCATTTGGGGTGAATGACCTCTATGCTCTAGATCATTTCTTTGATGAATGACTGCCTGTGTTCCGTGTTTGGGTGTACACAAAGTAAGAGATTTTTATACCCGATGGAAAGACACTTTTAAAAAATAGTGTATTTTTACAATGTATTGCTCTTAATCAGAATGGAAATAAAATTAAGCTTATGAATTTGTGTTACAAAAATGACTTCAGCCTTGGTCTTACATATACCCGATATATGTATGATTATCTCAGGGATCTCTTGCAGATGAATGTGGACAATTTTCAGGGAGAATTAAGAAGCCAAAACTGAATTTCCTTTGACGTTCCCATTGGCTTCAGTCAGCCAAGGTGTGGCGTTTACAAACGTGGACTGAAGTTTGACAATAGCTGGAGGGAAGTTTTGTGCCCTTCCAGACTTTGCCCATGTGTTTTTGAAGTATGCTCAGTAATCTTTAATCTTCCTTTTAGTTTTATAGAAGGATTTTGATCATATATGGGTGTGTCTTAAACTTTTCTTCTAGTAGGATGACATTTGTGATAACCAGCATGCTGGGTGCAGGACTGCAGTTGCCAGCAGAAGTATTCAAAGGCAACATTTGAATTTATATAGCTACTGTGACATATATTGCATTTATTGCACTGGTTTAGTATCTTTCAGATGGGTTAAAGAGAGCGCCTCTCCTTCCATTCTGCCGACTCTTAATCAGCATTTACTTCCTTCTTGCATTTGAAGTTTTATATTTACAGGTTATGGGACTATTAGGAACATAAAGGCAGATTAATTATTTTTAAGTTCAGAAAGGAGATAAAGGTACTCAGTTCAGAAACGAGATAAAGATACTAATTTATTAAGTGATTATTTTTTTTTATTAAACTGTTCATGTTTTAGCCTAAAAACTGGGGCTTCGTTGTATGTAATGAAAGTGATTGTTTCATAAGTTATGTTCCTTTGGAAATACTTCAGACTGTTCTTACTGTATTATACTGAAACTGATATAATGAACAGGACATCTTCAGTGGGTTTGATGGTTAAATGCAAATGTGAAAATATCTCCTAGTTACTCTTTATAAGTACACAAGGGTTTCCAAAATGATGCGGTTTAGGAAGGATATGATTATCATAGATACAGCTTAGTTTATACCCTGGTATTTCATCTTGTGCTCTACAATAAAAAAAAAAAAATTTACGTGAGTTTTACAGTGCTACAATAAATGTAAATGGCTTCATTTCTACAAAAGGGGAAAATCTGGTTTTTTGATCATGCCAGAGAGTGAGATTTTACATTCTTCAGAGAAAAAGTGCGATGAGATTTTATGACGGGTCAGTCTCTATCCCTGTGTGCTCTGCACAAATACCATTTGCATGAATAGTACATCTTGTTCTGTCAAAAGCATCATAGGCATCACCTTAAGTAGCATGTTTATTTGATTGCCTGTGTGTATCTTGGACGTTGGCAAATAATTAGTTAACTTTGGATGGAAAGATTGCCTTGCTGAGACCTTTCTCTGTCGGGTCATGAAGCAGTGTATTTACCCTGCTGTCACCCTTCTCAGGGAGGGTGTTTATTCCTGCAGGACTGAGGCAGATGAAGTACCTAGGAAATAACGTTAACTATTTCAGGTTTATCTAACTTCACTGCAGCCCAAAATTTCACCCGAGCTAGGTTGACTTTTTTATTTCTAACTGAAATACTTAGCGACATGACCAAGATGTGTTGCAAACTCCGAAGCACACAAAACTTAATTCTTCATCAGTTCCTTATGCGAGTTGAACTTTAACCCTTACTTAATAGCAACGGACTCAAACCCATGAGTGAGTGCTCAGGAGCATCATCACAAATCTTACAGCCAAGCCCAAAGCAGTTAAGGGAAAGGGTAGTGCAAGTGATTCCAAAATACAAGCTAGCATTTAGTTTACTCTTGGTTAGTGGCAACCTGTTCCTCTTTGCAATAGCTTTAAATAACCAACAGTATAAGGTTTTATGTGGTGGGTTTTTTTCTTTTTAGTGTTTACTGGTACATTTTTCATATGTTTGATATTTATACTCAAAATGAGATTATGAACTCAATTCACATACTCTTTGGCAAACTCAACGATAACCGGCAAAATAAAATGCTGTATGTAACAAGGAAGAATCATTCCCAGAGACCAGTTAGTTTAACATTATGAATTCCAACAGATCTGTGATTTTAAATCTGACACATTATGTTCAAGTCTCATAATAAAAAATAGGAACATTTTCCAAGAAGGGTGAGAAAGATATTTTCTGGGACTATATTCTGGTAAAATTGTTATTTATTAGAAGCTAGATAATGATCAGATAGAAGAGTACAAGCTCGAGATGAAAACATACATTATTCCTGCTAATAATGCTTAGCACTTACGTAGCACTTAACATTTTGAAAGCACTGAACAAATATTAACTCTCTCTTGTGAGACGGAAAGGTGTCCTTATCTCCATCTACAACTGAGAGGCAGCTGAGCTAAGGCCAGCTTTTTAAAATGTGACACGCATTCAAAAATTGAGAAACTCAGAATATCAGACCACTTCTGTCACCTCTTGATTATGTGATTTTCCTAAGGCCAAAAGTGACACATTAGCTGGGGCAGGGTTAGATTTTATGATTTCCTCAGTCTGCAGACAATGTTAGCTCTCATCTTTTGATGAACGACATGAGATGACATTGAGAAATGACAATGAAAGAACATGATGTACTAGCACCTGTTACAAGGTTTGAGAAATGAGTTACTGAAATATGAAGTATCTGAAGCAACGATGAAAATGATTTTGCGGGAACAAAGAACCGGGCGGGATTCACAGAAATGGCCTGCACGTATGAAAAAAAGTGTTAATTTTTAAAGAAAAAATAAAAACATCTTATCAACTATCTATCTAAATTGTAATTTGAGCCCTTACAGGAACAAGTTAGGAAGGGATGGGAGGATGCCCAGGAGACTGCATGTAGTGCAAGAACCTGACATCGCTTTCGACAATGGCTTGATCTAAAGCAGTCGGCAAACCCTGCAACAGCAGCTACTGCCAAGTGCGCAGGGAATTGTGCAGCACTGATAGTCATGGTCCAGGAGCAAGTGGTACCCATTATCTCTCCCCCCGTCTGTCTGCTGGCATGCCTCCAAAAACAGGTTTCTAAATTTATTTCTCCCCGAACGGACCGGTAGGCTTTCCTACCGTACCGTAAAGGTGGCAGGATTGGTTTTCTAAAGAGCCTTTTAAAAGCCTTTCTCAGATGTGCCATGGAATAACAGCTTTTTGCTGCTTCCCCTGGCTTTGGATAGAGTCCTGCCATTCGACCACGGTCAGAGGAGATGGTGGGGTGGTAACTCCACACTTTCCAGCTGTGTTGGCATGACAAGTCCAGGTCCATTTGGAGAAAAACCAAAAGTTTCCATTGAACCTTGTACCTCACAATTGATTAAAGTAGCTCAAAACAGCTTCTCCAAAATGAGGTATTATTTATTTACCCGGGAACACAGAGCTAGCACTTGCTTTTGATCTTCTATAAATGTTAGCCTTTCTTTCCAAGTTTTTCTTCTATTTTGGCACAGTCAGAAAGTTTAAAAATCAAGCTTTTTTTTAAGCCTCTCTATCCAGATAAACCCCACATGATTACTAGCTCACGCTATTTTAACTTTGATTTTTTTCTTGTCTATATTACCGCACAAATTTTTTGTAATACTGATAGAGACTCCTTTTGGCTATGAACAGTAAACATTAGCTGATAAATATAAAATAGTTTGTGATCAGGTTCACCAGGACAATTTTGAAATTTACTTAGGCATAAATATTTCTTTCTGAAACTAGCTGCATTTTTCTTCAATTGTATACAACCCAGGATTCTGGAAAAGTGAAGACAGACAGAAAATACTGCCTACATTTTGCATGGGTCTCAAGTAGGAGGCAGGTTCAGTTTTCCACATTGAGCATGGAGCTATTTTGTAATTGTACTGCAGTTGGCTCCCAAACATTAAATGGTGCATTGCTACGCCTAGAAAAAAAGAGAAGAGCTGATCTAATTCTCAGTGCCTTCCTTTTGTCCGACTTAGAAAAACATCTCAAAATTCTCACCTGTCATGCTGGAAAAATGTCACTTTTTTATTTTTGTGAGGATACTGCACAGAGATGAGTCAAATACAACAAAGGTGGTTTCTGTATTCCTGAGTTTGCTCTGGCTATGCTGAAACTTCAACTTGCAGACTATTTATGTGGAGTTGTTTGGAAACAGAAAGTTGTGAGTGCTGTTCCTCACTCTATAATCGGAAGTTGTTTGTGCCACCCATTGTAACTACGCACATCCATGCACTGACAGTGGTTGAAATGGAAATAGAGAAGTCCTTGTCCGAAAATGAGGAAATCTTCATCAGAAGCCTCCGCCTGAAAAACGGTGATTTACTTATTTGATAGAGGGAGAAATACTGATAAAATGAACCATTTTCCCAACCATTTTGAATGCTTGTCATCTATCTGTATATGAGTATGTACGTGTATCTATAAAATACATGTATTTCCATAAATTGCAATAAAAGTATTAATATTCTGGACAGGAATCCAATTTTATCTTTTAAGCAGCATTTGCAGGGGATTGTTAAATCATATAATGGAAGCTTTGTCTAGACAGCGTTCTCGCTGGCCAACTTCATTTTTTTTAGTTTGATTGTTTTTAATGTATTTCCTGGAACAGAAAATCCCAATAATTTGTTTACAACCTTTTCTGGAAACTGTGTCAGTTTTATAATATTCAGAACTGATAATAATTTCTCTAAACCAAGCCATATATTCCTGGAGTCTGAATGTTCTCAGGGAGAACCATTAGCTGTAAGTTCTCTCAGATTGTTATAAAAAAAGTTATTAGTTTTTTTTCAAGTGAAACATTATCAAGTGTGTTACTTGGAAAGGAGCAAAGCTTTCTTTCAGTGACTGTGAGATGTTTCCATCTGATGATTTTTATGACGAGTTACTATATATAAAATGACTCTGTGTATTTCACAGTGGAAAATCCAGATTATGACCATTATCAAATCCAGCACTGCTATGACAGTCTCAGCATCCAGGCAGAGACCATGACATGGCTTAAAGTCTCAGCAGTGATCGTCGGAAGAAAGGGTGAGACATTTCTGAGCAGCATTTTTAAAGCTGCTGCCTTTGTTCTCTCAACCCTGGCCTTGGTCCAAGCTCTCTGAAATCAATGGAAAGAGTCACGTTGATTTTGGTGGGTTTTAGCTCCAGACCAGCTCTTGAGTGAACAGGTTTCAGACTTCAGATCTCTCAATCACAAGCATTAAACCAAGCCTGACAAAATGTTACTGGTTTGAACAATGCTGCAGGTGCTGTTGCTAAGGCCTATGTTACATTTTCATTTATTTTTGAAAGCACTTTAACAATGAAGGTGATTTTTTTTTCTTCTACTCTCAGGGCGTGTACCTTTGAATCGACTCAAAAGGCATAAAAAGAATGCTGAGACACTTTAAAAAAGCTGAAACAGACGTATGAAGCTGAGTTATCACCAAAGGGCACGGGTTTGTTTGCGACACCTTTTTTTGGTTTGGATTGTGGGGTTTTTTAAGGGAATTTTCCTTACGCTCTTCCACCCACCTTTTTTTTTTTTTTTTTTTTAATTTGATTCTCTTTAGCTTCAGTCTCCCTGCTCTCTAAAAACTCCTCCATCAGTCAGAGAGGAGGAAGTGAAAGCCATTAATTGGATGAATAAAGCAGAACTAGTCCTTCCAGGAAGCTGAGCTTCCCACCTCCGCAGAACCTCCGGGTGTCGGGAGTCAGTCCCTCCTCGAGCGGCGCGGAGCACCGACCCTGCCTGCTGCAAAGACCACGCACGCGTGTTGATGCTGGGGAGGTCTGCGTGAAACGGGAGTGCACTGGGACACGAGGTGCTTGTCGAAGGTTGCCAAACCTGGTAAAGCATTTGGAGGGAAAAATGTTGTTTTGCAAGGCTCCAGTCACCCCAGCAAGTGCCTGCTGGTGATTCCACCTGGAAGACAGCAGCCTGCTCCAGAAGGCTTCTTGGATTGCACTATTCACTGGGTACATCTGCTGTTACCTTTTCAAGGGCATACCACAGATACCTCACCAGATACCTTTGCTTACATAAGGGAGTATGGTTTCCATAGCCACACTGCCATCCCCTTCATCCCACTGCCTGCAAATACCACGGCTACCTTAAAATGCAAAGGATTAACATTCCAATTTAGAAAGGTCTGTGCTTCTGCGGGTATCAGAATTGTCACATTCTGATTTTTCTTTTCATGCTTTAAAAACTGAACTTTTAATTCAACTTCAGAGTAAGAAAGACTTTGTCTTGAACTCTATGTATTTATATAGCTATCTGTCTTTAGATTAGACAAGCAGTGTGGTGGGTTGACCCTGGCTGGACACCAGGTGCCCACCAAAGCCGCTCTGTCACTGCCCTCCTCAGCTGGACAGGGGAGAGAAAACAGAACAAAAGGCTCCTGGGTCGAGATAAGGACAGGGCGAGATCACTCACCAATTACCATCACAGGCAAAACAGACTTGACTTGGGAAAAATTAACTTACTTAAATTATTGCCAATCAAACCAGAGCAGGGTAATGAGAAATAAAACCACATGTGAAAACACGTTTCCCCCACTCACTCCCTTCTTCCCAGGTACAGCTTTGCTCCTGAATTCTCTACCTACCCCCTCAGCAGTGCAGGGGGACAGGGAATGGGGGGTTGGGGTCAGTTCATCCCACTTTGTCTCTGCTGCTACTTCCTCCTCAGGGGGAGGACTCCTCACTCGTCCCCTGCTCCACCGTGGGCTCCCTCCCACGGGAGACAGTCCTCCACCAACTTCTCCAACATGGGTCTTTCTGACAAGCTGCAGTTCTTCACAAACTGCTCCAGCATGGTTCCCTCCCCTGGGCTGCAGTCCTTCAGGCACAGCCTGCTCCAGCGTGGGTCCCCCGTGGGGTCACAAGTCCTGCCAGAAAACCTGCTCCAGTGTGGGCTCCTCTCTCCACAGATCCACAGGTCCTGCCAGGAGCCTGCTCCAGCGCGGGCTTCCCACAGGGTCCCAGCCTCCTTCAGGCATCCCCCTGCTCCAGCGTGGGGTCCTCCCTGTGCTGCAGGTGGAGATCTGCTCCCCCGTGGAGCTCCCTGGGCTGCAGGGGGACAGCCTGCCTCACCGTGGTCTTCATCCCCACGGGCTGCAGGGGAATCTCTGCTCCGGCGCCTGGAGCATCTCCTCCCCTCCTTCTGCACTGACCTGGGGGGCTGCAGGGCTGGGGCTCTCACATCTTCCCACTCCTCTCTCCAGTTGCACAGGTTTTTTTCCCCCCTTTTTAAATATGTTCTCCCAGAGGAGTTGCCCCCATCGCTGATGGGCTCAGCCTTGGCCAGCGGCGGGTCCGTCTCGGAGCCGGCTGGCATCGGCTCTGTCGGACATGAGGGAAGCTTCCAGCAGCTTCTCACAAACCGCCCGCTACCAAAACCTTGCCACGCAAACCCAATACAAGCAGATGCAAGGATTGTCTTGTAAAATTGTAGTTTCCCTTTAATAAGCCACTCTGACAGGCAATTATTCATGCAGTCTGCTCTGTGCTAAATGTTTTTTCATGCTGTGCATCCCTGTCTCTTGATTGCAGGAATACGCTCCTGTGAATTATAATTATAAGTAAATATGAACTGGTGTGTATGAAATGATTTACTAGACCTTCCATTTCTACATGATATCGATTCTGTTCTTCTGCATTATAAAGATGCAGGACTTCTAATGAATAACATATTTTTTCATTCTTTGGATTTTTAAGATTGCAGTTTAAGATTACTGTAAGTTATTTTGATAGAGGTTGGAGATGATATATGTCAAGAATTTAATCAGTGACAAATTGTTTGCTACTGTTTAAATTTCAGGACAAAACTAAAAAAGGTGTTCAAGTTTGGTCCTGGAAAAATGAATGTTATACAGACATGACAAGGTGAGCCCAGTTCACCTTTATAATTATTCCATTTTCAGCAGATATTTTCAGCCAAACAAAAGACATCGTGGTACTGAATGTTGTCTTCAGGTTTGGCAGCTTTCAAAGAGCAATTCAAATTATTGGTGTCATAGTTTTTGTTTTTATTGGATAAGAATTTTGTATAGCACTTCTCCTCTTGTAAAGAGTTGGAGCCTGGTTGAAGCTAGACGTCTAGGGTACCTCGTGGCAGTGGAGAAAGAAGATAGCTGCAGAAAGCGCTCATCCCATTTATCTCGGGTGTATCAGGATGGGATAAATCATCTCCTAATAATGTCCATCCTTCTCCTTAACTAGGCAGCCTATATAGACTATCCAGGCTATAGACCAGACAACTCTTCAGGTACTAACACTGAAACTATACTTACCAGCCAACTGAAAATTCTGTGGGATGAATATATGTGTATAAAGTTAAAAGATTCTCTGCTGGGGAGAGATTTATGCAACCAGCACATCATATTTAACTTAAAACAGACATTCTCTCATGAACTCACTCTGTGTAGATCTGGGTATATTTGGGCCATAGCGAGTAAAAATCTAAAACTATATAAAAACCTATGTAATAAAGACGTGCCATTTTGCTCTTTGGCTTCAAAAGTGAGCTGTGTGATAGAAACGCACCAGGAAAGCGCGAAAATAGAAATAACATTGGGGGTCTTTTAGGTTATAAAGTATTTTTACTCTAGACAAATACTGTTGACCGAAATGCCATGCTTCCTCAAAGAAAACATTTGAGGTTATATAAGGTTCACGGTTGTATTTAATTTTAAAAATAGTATCACTTACATGGGTATGTAAAGAACAAATCCTGGCAAGCAAAAATGATTACTATTTTTAATTAAATTCTAAATTAGTGGAAGAAGGGAAGGAAGTACATTAAAGCATCTAGAATTTACTAAAGCATTTGACATGGCATGTCTCTAAATTGTTTTTGACAAATGAATCAAAATGGATTACGTAGAAATGCAATTACGAGTACAAGTAATTGGCTGAAGAATGTACCAAGGAGTAATGATAAACATGAGAGTGAAATCCTGGTCCCACACAGGACTTCATTAAGGTTTTACTACGCCGTGTGGAAGGAGGTTTCTGGTGATATGTTGCAGAAACAATTTAACTTACTCACTGGGCTGAGTACCTGGCAGAAATGAGGATTCAAGAAGTTACACAAATATTCTTTCCTTAATTCCTGCAACCATTGCAACTTTCTGTAGCTGAAGGCATTGGTGGGCAGCAGAGATCTAGAACTTGGCTCTGATCACAGATATACCGATTTTACATCCATTTAACCCTACTGATTCAGCAGAATTGTTTCTCTGATTTACAGCATTGCAGACAGACTTCAATGCCCAACATCACCTCCTATGCAAAGTTGTCACCTTTTGAAGCTGTTTCCCCACAGCTCACCCATGAAAATACTAATTAAACCATCATATTTGCTCATTGCAGGGCAGCAGCAACTTTACAGACCATGGAGTTTTCTGACTGAGCATGTCCCTGCTGACTGGATGCTGGGAATCACAACAGAGAAGAAAACATCTTTGCTACAAGAGCTGTAAGGCTAGACGAGAAATAAATGTAAGTCCCTATGTGTCAGCTTAGTGATTGCCTTCACAGTGAAGAGCAAACCTGAGTAAAATACAAGCTCGGATTACATATCAAGGAAGCAACAGGCTGGGGTGAAAATGATAATTGACCTATTTCACAATTTCACCTTCCGTGTACAGTTCTAGCACTGCACAGAGAGTGCAAAGTATTGCAGTTTGGGGTTGTGGTCCCAGTTTCCCCCTTACACTGTTTTGCTCTAGTGTAAATTATTACGCAGGTGCAGAGGTGGTGAATTTGGCTCTGCAAATACAGTGCAGTTTTGATGAGCAAGTCGGGATATAAAAAGAAGGTCAGCTCTCTGGAATATATAAATAGACGAAAATGAAGCAAGAGCTATATCTTAGTGCTCAGGCTACAGCATCACAGTGGTCTATGGAGCAGTACAGAAAGCTGTGAATGGTTATCTAAGTGCTCCATCAGTTATAATGGATTAAAAAATATTGCATCTGATATGGGATGAGGTGTGGACTCTAGACCTTCTGTTCTGCTACAAGGGCTAAGTGTGCTCCCTAAGGGGAATTTACTGGCTTTTTATGGCAGCAATTCTGATTTGTCAGAACAGTTTGGCTAAGATATATCTTACCTACCTAAAATAGTTCCAATGGTAAGTATTTGGTCTATGTTTTCATCTAGTCTCCCTCTTCGATCAGTGAAGGGAAGATAATTCATCTCATTTAAAAATACATGCAAAATAAATCACAGAGGTAGTATAAGTCAACCCATCTTTTTCTATTACTTAAAGCTAACCTAAAGAACCCGACAGGGAGCTACTCTACCAGCCAATAGAGGTGCGTGCGGTTCTTAACACGGGACAGTTTTGTTACCCATGTCAGCTCTGGTTTACTTACTAATAAGGTTATAGAGAGTGGTACATGCTATTTTGGGTTTTTCCCTACATTTTTTTGCCCTACCTGCAAACCCCGGTTCTGTCATTCACCCCTTCTGTAGTGCAGAGGTCGACATGTGAGGTCTTAAAGATGATCCTCGAGGTCCATTCCAGCCTGGTATTCTATGATCCTTTCCGCCAGCATCAAACTGGTAGAAAGAAGCCTTTCAGATGAGAATGTTTTATATATAACAGGAGAGCATTTAGCCAGAATATTTCAATCAATTCAATTAATGTATTTCACTCTAGTAATCACAGGTTAATGGAAAAGCCTTGGGGAGCTGCTTTAAGTTAATGCTGATTCCCAGGAGTGTAAACCAGCTCCACCTGCCCACAGCTGAGGCCACCTGGGCTGGTAAACTGCAGAGATGAGGGCTGAGCTGACTAACCTAGATGAATTCATAGCACTTTTAAAAAATTAACTGCCTCAGTATTCGATAATCGAATAGCATAAGGACCTCTAATGATCTAGTATTCCTCATTTTTATTTCTAGATCAGGTAGGCACCAGCCCTGAGCAATGCATTGTCACAGTTGTGAGTAATGACCCTGAAAAGTGGACGCTTTCCTAATTTGCTAAAAATAAGATTTTACGTCTCTATGAAAGCGGTCTTTCTTTCCTTGGGATGATTAAATACTGCACTGAGATGTTATGTTACGTTAACGTACAGCCTGGAGAAGTCTCTATTTAAACAGAGAGCAGATAGACTTCTTAAAGTTCAGTCTTTAATCCTACTTCAAGTATGGTGGTCTCACAGGGAGAATGTAAACGTGAATAGTAGAGTCATAGTCATAAAATAAAGAAAGTAAAGGGGCTTAACATTGGGACTAGGAAAGCAGTTTTCAAGCAGTCCTTACTGAAATCAGCTTTTAATCTGGTAAAAATAGAACATACATTTACCAGATTCTCTTTAAATGGACTGAAAATACTGTGAAATAAAAAGCTCCACAGTTTATCCAGTGTGTTACCATTTGCTTTTATGAGAATTTTGTCATTGACAAAACAAATACTGTAAGCATTTCCTGATTTTTTCCTTCTACTTGGGAAATAACAAAATCAAGAAATAATTCTTTATTTTTCCTCTGCCGGTTCATTCTGATATCTCTCTTCAAGTTATTTCTCTTCAGTCTTAGTGATAAATGGGACTTTGCAGGGAGCAGTCATAAAGCTCTCATTGTTTGTTTGTTGCACATTGCTTATATGCGTTTTAAAAGAACATTGTATCATAATAAACATTCATGAAAATTATACATACTGATCAGTTGTACTAACAAGTATTTGTAAAATAAATCTTAAAATTCACGTACGTTTAGTACTTCCAATGGATTCTGTTTGCAGAAGACTGTAGTGCAGGGATTTTCTTTCATTTTTCTTTAATATTTTTTTGAATTCAGCTTTGTATATTTTTAGACTTACTTTCCCATACAATTTGAAAGCATATCATCCATCCATCCTTCCATCCATCCACCCATCAATCAATCACTCCCTCCTTGCTTCCAATGGCACTAAAAATGGGATTTCTATATGTGTCTCTCCACTGAATTCCAGGGGGGTTCTTTCCATTTTTCCTCCTGTAAGCTCTGTGGGCGTTCCTCAGCAGTACAATGCGGATGCAAGCTCAGATTCTGACCTGTGAAGTTATTTGGAGAAGTCAAACAAGATATGTAATATATCGTTATGTTCTCCCTAATGAAGTTAATCTCCATTTTCCAATTAGGCTTTTCTTTTTTATCAGTTCACACAGTTAATAAAATCTACAATTACTAATATAAATTTTAGTTAATAGTGTCTATTAACAACTGACTTTATAAGAATTTATCTCACATTTAAATATCTGTGGTCATAATAACTGAAATAATTTAGGACTAAATGAGTTTTCAGCCTTGAGCATTTGATAGATTGCATTATTTCGGTTTTGTTATTTATACAGCATCCTAAGTACGGGTGGTACTTTATCAGGAGCTCACAATTTAAATTACACCTAACACACAAGTATTTTATGAGGATCATGAACAACGTATAGGAGAGTGCTGGAGTTTTTCATTCTTGTGCAGTATTCGTGACAATTCCTTTTTAATTTAATTAGCAGAGATGGTCTCTGAAATGATGGGCAGGAAAGAAGATCAGTGATGGAATGCTGACCAAAAGCCATCAATTTTGAACAGAACTTGTGTACAACAACATAGGCAGTGCAAAGGTTTGATACCTACATGTATGTCTGAATCCTGTTTTTCTGTTCTGAATATAGGTCCAAAAAGTAATTTTTTTTCTATGGTTTTGTTCAGTTCATTATTTTCTTTCAAGTTCAAGGGGAATTGCACATGTAAGGTTTAATAAAGCAAAGGGAAGATGTTTAATTTGACCCATTAACCATCCTATAGCTAGTTAAAAGTGCAGAGAACTTAAGAAATATATACCTGATGAGAAATAGCTATTAATAGGCATGCAAATGTCCTTTTTATGTGTCACTCACCTGGCAAGGTATTTAACGGCTGTAACGAGGCCAGAAGAGGTGAACACGTACGCCCAGTCCGCAGCACTGACAGAGCAGAGCTCTGGAATCCGGTTCAACAGAGACCTGAATTGGCCAGGAGCATCGTGTACGGTGGAGTGGGCTTTCTGGGAAAGAAATTAGTAAAGCTAATCAAGAATAAATTGGCCTATTTTTGCTAGGGTAACAAAAGTGGGAAGGGGTCAATATCCGCTTATTTAAAGGCACAGAATAACAGTACTTTTGCTATAAATCGCATTTGCTTTTAAGACGGAGCAGGTAGGAGGGTTGGTCCCCGCATTACATAGGACCAACATTCTGGTTTGTATCCCATTTCAGATCCATCTGATAACGTTCAGATGTCGTTGCTGTGTCGATTAACCAAGGACATGTCCGACAGCAGCATTGGTGTGGCATCACGAGCAGGTTGCCTGCACTGCTTCGGCCACAGAAGAGCTGATTTAGGCGCTCAGCACAGGGCCACTTGGCCACAAAAGTTGCTCTTGCAGGTCTGTGGGCACGAGGGTAGGATCGATCCCACCCGGCCGGTTGGCTGAAATGGTTATTGCCTGACATTCCCTTCCTGAAGGGCTCACTCCGCGTCTGGTTTCTTCAGCCCCTCCAGCCAGCAGACCATGCTCCCCGCACCGATGCGGTTCCCCAGGCAGAGACGTAGTGTATCGTTGATGCTAACAGCGCTGTCGGCAGATTAATGTTGCTTTTCTTAATCTGAAATGTTATTCTGCTCTACTCCCAAGTGATCCGAAGACAGAACTGGACATGACAGGACGAAGAGATTTCAGTGCAGGTTTGGTATCTCCCATAAGTTCCTTTCTTGTTAGCATTTGTATTTCTATACCGTCATGCTTCCATTCGATTTTTGGAAAAGCCGCTTTCCTAATGAAAGGCCAGACAGCTGCCACCCATTTTACCCACTGAACGAGCCTTGAAATGAAGCACAAAAAATAGCGCCACATAGAACAAACTCCTGAACAGAAGACAATTCTCTTTAGTCCCAGCTGATACCGGCTGGGCACTTCCACTACTGAAATTTCCCTAGCCATAATTTTTAATCAACAAAATGAAACATACAGTGCAGTCACATGAATTTCGTAACAGATGAAGGCAGCGCCTTACAGTTAAGCTGTTTTGCTATATTTCTCATCGTTAGGGCCAGATCTTCTGCTGGTACCAAACAGCATCTTTCTAGCTTCAGGTAGTTTGTGGGACTGTGCTGGTTCACACTCCCTGAGGATCTTCATTCGCTTTCTGTCTAAAAGAAAATGCTGTAAAAGTACGATGTAAATGTAAAAAAATTTTCAAGGCCAAAAGCTGTTGAAGGATCTGACCTCCAGGATAGATTGGCATGCTGCGAAGCTCTTACCTATATTACAAGTGCGAAGCACTTTCTGAATGTTCTGGGGTTTTTTCCTTCCCATTTTCTCTTTTCTTTATCTCTGCATTCTGTTTGCTTTTTTTCTCATTCATTGTATTTCTTTTTTTCATATTGGTGGTTAAGGTAACCTATATTCTTCTACATTTTTCCAGGGGCATTCATTCCTTTTCTGTTTTTCTCTGTTTATTTTTTCTCTTTACTTTTTTGGTAATTTCCATTTTTTACTCTTTGTATGAAGATTATATTAAGTGACAAGAATAATGTCAAATAAATGAGATTATATTAATGAACAGATCTTGCTGCATTTCCATGATTCACAGGAAAAAATATTCACACTGGCTGATTTTTCAATTAAATCATTTGCTGTGTTATCTGTTCAGCATATCTTTATGAATATGCATAACCGTAATGCATTTAAATTGTTACAGGTCTTTGTTAGCCTCAAAAAGCCACAAGGTGCCTACTAGCAAAATATGGGATTTTTTCGCTTTTTGTGTAAAATCAGAATACTTTGTTTTAGCCTTGATATCTTTTTCAAGGAAGTACAGAGAATTAGATGTTTGAGAAAGCATCTTGATTCTTCCAAAGATAACAGACTTATTCTTTTGTTGTTCAACTTATTTAATCTTAAAAGTATTATGGTTTGGGTTTTTTTTTTTAATATTTCCTATAATGTCTCTTTATCCCATGAGGACTCTCACCACTACCAAGTACATCCAAAAAATGCCTAGTAAAGAATCTGTAGAAAATTAGCTGTAACTTCAAAGATATCAGAAGTATTAATTTTGAAGTGAAAGATTGCTACTACCCACATACAAAGGGAACCTTTTGGGAATGAAAGTTGAGTTTCTTGAACGTTTCTTTCCTATGGCTGTGAAAGAATTACAAGGTCTGGCACACAGTTTACTGGTGAGCGCCAGCATCTCTTATTTCAAAGCCTGTAACAAAATGTTGTATAGCTGTTGCAGTTTTAAAATGAAAAACTTTTATCATCAGCTGAAAAACTGTACTGTCATGGGCACATTCCCAGAGGTTTTCTTTACTGAAATTACTTAAATTGGTTCTCCAGTGAGATATCACTGAAAATAAGATAGCAGTACCTTCTGCCACATGCGCCACGAAGGAGGGAGGAGGATCTCTTTCCCCTCGAGGCTCCAAATGCAGGACAATTTGAAGGAATTACAAGGAAAAAATTACGTGAGCTGCTAGTTGTTTACTGAAGGAAATCACACAGCATAGATACACCTCCTCTCCAGGTTCACCACTCTCTTTCACTCTTCAAGGGCTTTCCCATTTGAAAGCTTATCTGTATTTTGATTGCTTTACGAGGGACCACATTAAAGCTAAAAAATAAATAGAGGATTAAAATATTGGAGCAGTATGCATTTAATTCAGCATGCAATTTTACTGCAGTCACGTGCAATATATGCTTCTACTTTATATGGCAGAGAGCACTCTAATAATAATTTTTTTTTCCTTAATGGAGGGTTAACATCCTTTCAAACTTACAGACCTTATGTCTTTCTGTATGTAAAATAAGACCATTTGCAAATGTGGAAAATATTCTTTTTATTATAAAGTGTGATACTTTACGTATTTGATGTCTAATTAGAACAGCAAAAATATTGACTAACAATCTCCAGACCATTTTATTTGAGATTTTCATGGAATTAATCAGAAAAATTTAGATGATCTCTAAATAAATAAATAAATCCTCATCATATATCTCCTCTGTGTAGCTGCTCATGTACGTAAATGAGGGGGATATTGAAAAATAATGGCTTAATATGTTAAAGGAAGATCCAGAATTAAAAATATTATATGCAACCAGTATTAACTGGTCAGTGACAGGGCTGATAAATTATATTTTTGTCCCTCCAGTGGGAGAACAGCAATCTCCACTGTAGCCTGCTGAATGAGACTTTGCAGCATCTTGGGGAAAACACTTCCCACTACTAAGAGCAAAACTAATGAGACCTACGGTTATAAAGACAGTAAAAGAAAACATTGCAAGGAATATTCTGCCCTATATTCAGGAATATTAGACTTTAAGATTAAAGCTAAGACGGTTGAATGTACTGCGGGTGAAAGGATAGAGCCCAAGGACAGACGAGGCTCACGGGAAGCACCACCACGGCGTTCCTCCTCCTTTTTCTTTCATCCCGGTGGAAGCTGCCTCCTTTCCTCAGCACACACGTTCAGGTCGGATCACCCTGCCCTCGCTCTCCCTCTGATGAGGATCAGAAGTTTCCACCTCCATCAGCCGGTCTTCTCCTACTTTTCTGTCCCCTCGGGGGGCGAAGGGTCTCCAATTTCAGCGACCTCTTTAGCTCTCTTGGATACGGGTCATTCTCCCAAAGTCTTGACAGCAACACTGCCCTGCAGATTCCAGGCTTAATTTGTAGGTGGAATGTTTAAAACAAGGACTACAAGACAGGAGGCACGATGTACGCCCCGTTTGTGTTGAATAGCAGCACTTAGCAAGATCAGTAATGACCGCGGATGGGAAGGAGGGCAAGATACAAAGACGCAAAGAGTCTCTGTGAGCCTGATCTGGCCACCTCTGCGATGACAAAACTCAGGCTTAGGTTAAACGGAGTTTTCCTCTCCACTGGGGTTCTTCTGGGTGGCCGTGGGTATTGCTTTTGTCCCAGGCTTAGTTAGTTTAGATGACTGCTTTGACTTTGTTTCAGTGGATTGCTTAGGCTATAATTAGTTTCAACATCTCTGTCTTTTGCTGACTCTTCTCATTTTATCAGAAATAAATGTCACTAATCAATATCCATTGTTCTGTTAAATTCGTTATTTCTTAATTGCTGACAGGGTGCTTGCCCTGCACCATGTCCGCTATGGAGCTGGAATCCAAATAATGCTCTTGTGTCACTGCTGGAGGTGAGGTTTTTCACCCCTACTCTATTAACCCTCAGGATGGATGTTTTGGTGGGAAACCATAACGCAATAACTATAGTTTTGAAAATCGCATCACTGTATATCAAAAATACAAGCAAAATTGACTTTCTGCCAGAAGTTTTTGATTTTCTGGGAGCGCTCTTCCCTAAAATACGTTTGAATTTACACCCTCGAGGGTTTAAACAAAGAAGATAATTAAACAGATCCTTCAAAGCAGAGACCTACTGGTGTGATGGAAAACGATGGTTAAGCACATTCTTTTATTTGAAAACTGTAACTTTGCACATAGTTCTTTTATCTTTCCTCACCCATCTTTCATGCTTACAGAATTCTTGTATGCTAACAACAGCTAATTCAATTTTGAACTCAAGATGAGAAACACATTTCTTTGGGTTCCATCTCAGGACTCAGATTATGAACCATGCTCGCATAGTCCAAAATTTTATTCTGATCCTGAGAAAGATTCGTATGACAGGTCATAGCTTGTTAAAATTCCAGTTGTTCCGTTGTCATCAAGCAGTAGGGCCACTGGGACTAAGCTGGTCGTCCATAGAGGTCACCAGTGATGTACATACACGCTACACAAGCCCCTCTTGCACCCCCTCCCTTGGGTTTTAAAAATTACACATTTTAAAAATTGCATCAGTTCTTCTGCAGGACTCTCTTAGGATCCCAATACCTTCACTGGTTTCTAGTAGGGAAGAGAGAAAGAGAAAATGCAGGGGAGGGAAACATAATCCTGTACAGAGTAATGTGAAAATAGTCAGGTTTTGTAATCAGCTGTAGGAAATTAAGTCTCTCAAGTCTTGACTGCCTTCTTTCAAGGTATAATTATTTGTATTTTGAAACAGTATCTTTAAATTACTTGCAAATATTTATTGAGAATAACTGCATGATATTATAATGCTCTTTTGTGACATTCTGAGTTTTGGAAAAAATAAATCCATTCATTATCAGGGGAGTTAGTGGGCTTTGCGTTCTCTAAGCAGCAAATATCCCTTGTTTCCCTCCAACACACTACAGGTATGGTGCAGAATGACATCATACATTGCAATCTTTTTTACTCTTTAGTCAGAATATTGGACAAACAAAACCAGGTAAAATTAGAGATATTTGTAACTCAATATTTGAGCACTGTTGTTAACAGATGGATTAAAATAGGATTTATAATCTTTGATTGTTGTTCCTCTAATTATGTAATTAATTTCAAACCTGATCTCATAGCTTCTTTTAGAGGTTAGAAGGATATATGCACTTTACTGAGTCTATTTAAATAGACTTCAGTGGAGCTGAGAAACAAGTGAAATCTTGGTTTCAGTGGTGTCAGCGGGAATCTCCCCCAGGGAACCGAAGCTCCAGCACACAGTTCAACAGGCCTGTGAGAAATGCATCCCTACGACACAGAGTCCACAAAGCAGCCCTTTAAAGAAGTTTTCAGTATAGTTACAACCATAACTTTATGTGGATTCAGTGGGAATCTTCCTAATGACTTCATCGGCATCAAATTGTACCCACTCAGCAACAGGAACCAGTGCCAATAAAACATCGTTCCTCACCTTTCGTCAGCCTCCGTGTGTAGAGGACCAGGCTGGGAAACAAAAACAGTGATAAAAGCTGCAGGAACCCGAGTTTGGTTGAATTCCATTATACCCACATGCATGATCTAAATAGTGCTGGGACTGTGGACTAAAGAAACAAGTGGTATTTGGAAAGCTGCCTAACTGTTGCTGGCATGCAACATGGGTTGCTGTCTGTGATATATTAGTTTTGTACCTATTTTTTGCTTAGCTTTTGCCTACACGAGCCATGGGAGAACCTAATATAGGGCCAGGAAACCGCTCTTGGATGCCAGGTTTCCATTACATGTGGGGAAAAAAGAAATTGGAAAAATAAAAAGAAAAAAAAATTTTTTTTTCAGAAAAGAAACTGGAAATTAAAACATTAACAAAGAGTAACACAAAAGGAGTGAGAGAAAATGGGCAAGAAAATGAGAGGTGCAAGTTTGCTAGAGTTTAAAGTAGCTATCTTTGAAGTTTTTTATGTTCCACTCATCTTTCCTAGTGCAGCCCATTGGGAATCTGTGTGCATGGTAGTTCAGAGCTCCATCTTCACAAAAGATGAAAGGCAAAGCCATTCAGTGGTGAGAGCCAGTTTCTGCGAAGTGCATCCAACCCCACGTAACTGCAATTAAATTATAGTACATAACATTACTGGTTAAGGGGCAACGCAGTCCTCAGTGCTGTACAAGGTAGAATGAATAATAAGTTCTGAAAATACTCATAGATCACATAACTTTGCAGCATTGGTGGTGTTAGCTGAAAAACGAGTTACTGGGGATTAATTGGAAGAGTATGCTGTTATAAATTACACGGGCACATGCTAAAGATCATCAATAAAGGTTAAAAAAAGGCTCTTTAAATTAGCTTTCTAATTGATCAGGAACAGTTCTGAGAGGAGATGTGAAAGGATTTGAGCAGCTGAAGTCTGTAAGCACATTCTGGACCTTGAAAAGTCTTGGTCTTCATAAATGAAGAGGTATGCAGAACATGTCTCAAAACTGACTCACCTTGCTGTATTTCAGTTTATGGAGAAACACGAGTCAGTGACTCAGGAAAAGGAAATGTTAACTCATTCAACGGGTACTGAGACTTGAGACGTTTTCCTTTCTTTTTTTGTAAATATTACAAAATATGAGTAATGCCAAAGTTTTAGAGTTACTTTCTCGCACTGACATACCCATACACCTAGAGGAGCAAAGAATAAATATTATGCAGAAATAGCTATGTGAATGTTTAGGACCTGGAAATATTTTCCCTATTTTTATCTGAGCTTCTAAGAGTATTGCAGAACACAAAATCAATGAGGGTTTTTTTCTGTTTGTTTTTGAGTTTGTCTTCTCTCCTATTTAGTTGCCACTTCATTCCAAAATATGGGCAATTTTCCTTTACTTTCAGCTGTGCAAGCTGTTGTGGTTTAGCTCTGGAAATACCCCGGTCGGCTGCGTGCTGTGGAGCGTGCAGGCGGTCACTCCCGGGGATTCGCGGCGTGGACGTCGTCTATCTGCAGCCTGGGACTCTGCCCACACTCTGCCGGCAGCGAGGACCGGCCGAGCTCCCCCCCAAAAAGGCGCACGCTGAGGCTGGGTACGTGCATTTTGGATGCC
This sequence comes from Astur gentilis, assembly GCF_929443795.1. NCBI lineage: Eukaryota > Metazoa > Chordata > Aves > Accipitriformes > Accipitridae > Astur > Astur gentilis. The sequence goes on along the minus strand of NC_064888.1, from coordinate 41,093,615 downwards.
GGAAAGGCTAAAATAAAACTCGTCGGCTGTTAAACGTAAACAGATGAAGATAAAAAGAAGGAGCAAGCATCAGTGGCCACGTGAGTTATTTTTTCTGTTTTCTGAGATCCTGCCGTTGCACTGAAGTTTTAAGGCAATTCTGAAAGGAATCGGACTCAGGATTTATAGCGAATGAGGCTGTAAATGTTCACACTTCTTTGCCTGCCTTGAGGTGGCATTACAAAGCAGGATATGTCTTCTTCATTCCCTGCTTCATATTCCTTCACCTTTTCTGCCACTCACAGCACTTTCAAACGTCATTAATCATGTCATGATAAAAGTTCACTCTGCATATGTCTTATTATGCTCACGGTTACTTCTGGTAGCTTGTTACACTTAGCTTCTCATAGGCCAAATGATAAAAGGAGATGAAAGAGCAGACATTAAGGATGCCTCTTCTAAAAGGGTTCTCCTATCTCCTCATGTCCTGCCATCACGTATTTCCACCTGGGAGAACAGGAGATAATTATAATCCCAGAAAGGAAAAACAACTTTTCTACCTCCTAACTGCCACCCTGCGGAGCATTTAAGCGCTGCTTAACCACAGGTTAAACATCACTGGCTTTGCAGTAAAGTTTAAGTACAACTTGCTTTGAATAAGTACAGGGTCTGCTCTCATGGAAGTGCTTTGAGGGCAATCGTCTCTTCAGAGACAGCAGTTGGTAAGATTGGCTGGCACCTGAACTGCCTACAAAAACTTGTTCAGCAGTTGAGTTGCTGAAGACTTCAATAATTTAAAAATGGAAAAGCTGTACCAAGTTATCTAGGTAATTTCCTGAATATGGGTTTTACTTAATTTTCTATGTCTGAAGCAAAGCGGTGCCCAACATTTCCCTTGGGACCCATCTTAATGAATCTCTTTGCCAGAGAATTTTCCCTTATATTCAACCTAATTTTTCCCTGTCTTAATTTAATCCCATTACTTCTGCTTATGCTCCCTCTTGCTAGACTAAATAATTCAGTGTCAGTAATTAGGTACAATTATAGATGCATCAATTAATGTTTGTCGGCGTGGCTACAATGCTACGGGAAGGTCCACAAGACCTGGCTGAATTTGTGGAGTTCCAGGAGCTGATGAACACGGATGCGGAGATTAACTCGTCTGGTCCTTTCCAGACTTTCATCCCGTTCCCACTTCTGCTCTATATATAGCTGAAGTTGCTGGGCAGAATAGCGGAGATATTCTTATCAGCTTTTCATTATTCTGATGACACTGAACTCTCTCACACCGTCCCCCAACCCACTAAGTCCTGTTTAGGCTACTAATTAGCAAGAGATATATATCACCAACGTGCGTGTGGATATAAAAACATAGACATGGGAAATCATCACTAGTTGTAAGAAATACTTTCGTTTGTATTAACCCGCTTAATGTGTTGAAAGAGCGCGGTAATGCAAGTTCAGCCCGTGTCATTATACCATACACTGCTTTGGTGAATTTCTCCTCTCTTGAGATTGAACAGTATGCAATACTGGTTGCTCTGTTTAAGGCTTGACATTTCCTTTCATTAAATGACAACACACTGTTTCTCTCGTTTCCTCTAACAGTTACTGTAATACGATAGATATTTTAACTGCTGAACACTCAGCTGGAAAAGATTGACTGTAGTAGTTTTTATAAATATATTTGATGCACAGATGTTCTAAGAATCTATTTTGCATGCTTGCCCAACTCGGTTTCCTTTCAATTTTTTAAGGGAGATTCCACCTATTGTATCCAATTGCAACTCTTCTACTTTCTTGCCCGTAAGGAAAATAACAAAATATCTTGACCTGCAGTTTCCTACAGTTTGGTTTAACGGATCCCACGGTAAGCGCAGCGGATGGGCAGGGTGCCGCTGGCGGAGGCAGGGAGAATTCATCCACGTCATCAGCCAGGAATTCAAGACCCTTTTTCGGTAGGAAATGTCCGGTCCGATGTGACGGTAGATCAAAGTCAGCCAAACGACAGCGCTCGTTGGCGTCTTCCCTGGTCCCACCGCCCCAACGCCAGCACCCCCGTGCCCCTGCAGCGAGGAGGCACTGCCTTCGTGTTGGACGCTCCTCGAGACTCCCCGTCGGTAACTAAAAGTTCTCCGATTCCTACACGTTTTGGGCAGCGTGAAGTTGTTTGCTGAAACTTTCGTCAGCATACCAGCTCACCTCGGTGGGAGTGCTACAGGAGAAGCATTGAACGGGACTGTCCTCCCTCCAAACTGCAAAGTCTGCAGTTATTTTCTAGCATCGTCCCTATGTTACATGGTTTGAGGGGTACCAGACACAGATGTTAAAGCCTGTCCTTCTTCCAGCTGATGACCCTGGATCTTTCCAGAGAATTAGAGAGCAGTTTTATCTGTTCCCTTGAGCTATATTATGCTTCCAGTTCAGCAATATAACCAATTCTGTAATACTATTATTCCATATAAATTGGCTTATTATCCTTTTGAAAAGCCTAAAGATCTGTGTTTGCTCTTGTTGATATTTCAGCAGAAATCCACATGAACTTATTTCAATGCATTTTAAATCTTAAAAAAAAATAAAAATCCCCAAATAGCACAAGCAAATGAATGGGAAACGACTGTTAATTTTTTCATTTTAAGAAAAGAAAGCTACTCCAGCTGGAAAGAAAGGAACCTCAGGGCAATTTTGCCAGAGAGGTTCTTATGTATCTTGTTCTGTATGCTATCACCAACGTAACAGCCAGCCTTCCTGACCTTAGGGGGGGAAAAGACAAGGTGCTTAAACTTAATACATTTTAAAATAATTAATCTTCTACTATATATGGCTAAGTTCAAGAAAGAGTAAATTGCTTTTTATCTTTTATCAGTGAAAGCAGAATTTCAGTTTTGAGAACAGATAAATCTAGGTCAGTGGATGGATTTTCTGTGGTTTCTCTGTCATTTGAATAAATTATAAATACATTTTGAACACTGAACAAATCAATCACAAAGTATCCAGAAATGAATACACCCAGAAAAGAAATCTGGGGATTGGTCCTTCAGTAGTTTGCTTCTCAAAGCACGAGTTCGGTCACAATTTCATAATAAACATAGTTTTAATTGTATTACACTCTCTGACATGGACAAGCTACTATTTTAATTGCGACTTTTGGGCATGTAAGGAGAGAATTTCTCTGGTATAACTTATTTTGGCTTTTCCTTTCTTAAAGTCAAACTGTGACTGTCGGTTGTACTCTTCCTGTATCGTGGCGCTGCCTCACTTTGACCTTTGGTATAAGCATCTGTGTCCTGGTCAGTTATAATTAAGTCCTAAATCCATCAAATTTCAGCAAGGTTAAATTGTGCTATTTCCTGAAAAATCTCTTCCTACACCTGACATTTGCAATTCTCCATCTTTTCTTCCTCCCATTTCCCACCCAGCACCTTAGGGCCTTTTTACATATGGTGCTGTATCAGGCTATAGGCAGCAGCATAACTAGTCCTTTGTCATCTTCAAGCATTTTCTGACAATTCCAGGCGAACATCTGTCAAATAAAAGGATACCTGCTGACCAGGACGCATCACTGCAGCCTTCATTCCTAGGGCTGGATTCACTGGTACATCGGAGTTAGTAGAAATTCCACCAGACTGAATTGGGGAAGGCAGGGATAACTGCCCTGTGGGACCAGACGGAGGGCAGGAAAGGGTAGAAAAAGAATCTCAAAGCTAGTTTACCTTTCTGGGTTCATAACGATATCTGAAGCTGTCCCACCTCTTGTTGAGCAGGGCAAGGAAATCCCCCATGGCATATTTTTGGCAACAGTGGTACAGCTTCTGCTTAAAAGGTTGTGTGTCATGTCTTCATTGCTCCTGTATCTTCACAGACAGTATAATTGGTGGTACAAATAAAAGGTTGATTGGAAAGTAGTAAATGTTAGGACCTTTTTTCCCTGTTGGGTTTGTTGTTTTTTTTTTATCAGTGCTGTTTTTATATGTGCAGTCTAATCCTTTGTATTGTTTCCTCGAATCAGAAAGTAAAACTTACCTGATGCTTTATTCAACTGTCAGGTAAGGAAAGGAGAAGGAAGGGTAACTGCAAACTGCAAACTGAAGAGTGCTTCGGAATACGTCCTTAGTTCTGTCATGGTTGGGCTTGCCAGAGGAAAGTGAGGTATATTTATTTTTCTGATAAATAACTCGTGGTTTTGTCATCACTCGACGGCAGGTTCTCTTCAGGCACCTACTGCATCTTCAAAGAATCCATTAGTTGAGCATCTTGTTTCAATTATCTTGGAGGCTGTTGAGAGAGCTATTCTAAAACATGAAAAACCACCTCTTCCCCAGTTTGCTGGCTCTCTGAACCAGGTAAAAAGACCTCAGACAGCATTTCTCTAATTTTATTATGGCTTTTTCCTTGTACAGTACAACTCCATTTTCCCTGACCCCACACCCAAACCCCCTCAAAATTTGGGCTTCCCACTTAGAGGATTACACTGTATAGAGGCTGGAGGATTTCATTCTTCACCCACTGCCCCATTTCAAGGGTATCAGCATTTGTCAGCTATCGATGAGATGTGGAAGAAAAGGATTTTGAATTTCTTGGTTACCAGTATATTATTACATTCTGCTTTTCCCATGGGATGAGATTCTCCTTTGGCGTACAGGTCCTGTGCAAGGGTAAAGTTTTGCCGTGGAGATGCACAGGTCTGGTTGATGCAAAAGTGAGTTTGAGCAAACCTATGCAGAAAGTGAGAGGGCACCGCGGGATCCAGCTCCATGCACAGCGACAAGGAAAGACACTGCTGCTCCTGCACGGGCGTCCCATGAGTGGAAGTGGATTTGCCCCGAATGGGAAAGAGCAGAGCTTCAACTGAGCTTTAAAATTAATCTGAATAGTTTCAAGGCAGCTTTCTTATCCTTAGCTAAATTGGAGCAAAGCAAGAAGGAAGCTGAAGTTTCTTGCTGATTTGGAACTCACAAACTACGTAATTTCAGATGACGGTAGGTTTGGTAATTTTAAGCCAGATTTCCTGGGAGTCCCTAAGGGCAAACGTTATCCAAGCAAAAGCAGAATGATGGATGTGCTATCTAGGACACACAGTTCCACATCTGTGGATATTTTAGTGAAATAAGATTAAATGAGGAGAAACTATATTCTTTTTCATTTCCCTTGGGTTTGGTTAAACCTCCAGAGACAAAAAGCTTCCCTAGAGGTACCAGGCGACTGGAAAAAAAAAAAAAAAAAAAAAAATCAGCCTCCCAACTGGGAGAGCGAGACGGCACGTCCGCACCCAAAACTTCCTCCGCGGGAAGTTGCTGAGGGATGGACCCGAGACGAGAATCCAACGCCAAAAAAAGGACGTTACCGTCTCGGCCCCCGCGCAGGGAGGGTCTCCACCGTACGAGTTACACGACCCTGTTCGTCCACAGCACCAGCCCTGCGCTGTATCCTCGCCTGCTGCGGCAAACCCTGCCATTTCTCCAGACGTACCCTGGCTGCCGATTTATTCCCGCGAAAGAGAGCAAGCTGCGCTGCCACGGGGCTTTTAACAACTCCTTTGCTGTCTCTGAGTGCCGGGGAGCCTGAGCAGCAACGTAAAGCGCAGGGTGAAGAGTACAGTGGAGCCCACTGGAAAAAAAAAGCTGTAGTCATTAATATGGATTCCAAGGTAATTTTATATTTCATGAGCTTCTTTTCTGTTTCTCCTCAAGCCCCCAGGAGATGGCAGATGTTTTCGGGTATCACGTGGAGAGCAATGTGTCTTTTTTCTTTTTTCTTTTTTTTTTATTGTGAAGATTCCTCCTCACTTGAAAGGATTAAGAGAGGAAAATCTTTTTTTTTTTTTTTTTTTTTTTTTATCAAATGCCTAACTCAGATCTTCTTCACCAAATGCAATCAGCATTTCTGAAAAGTTTGCAGTCATACTGCCTCGTAGAGCATTTGCCCTTTCAAAGGTATGAACTTGTTCATTAAAGCTGGCTACCCAGAAAGCTTGGATCCCTTATCTCCTTCAGGGATACAGCTCATATGCAATAAAATATGGGGATCAGTGAAACTGCAAAATGTTTGTGCTATTCTCAGTTTCTACATTTATTCCATATACATTGTTGTCTCCTTCTAAATGCAAATTCAGAGCAAAACACCTTGTTAAATCATATCTATACATAATATCTGAAAAATTAGGTCTAATCTTGCAGTCTGTGACTAAAGAAAGGTATTAGAAATAAAACCATTGCAAAAGCCGCATTGAATTTCTTCTGGTGAAATCCGACATTAGCAATAAACCAATGTAACAATGGGCAAGATCTCAGAAGAAAAGTGAGGGGACATAAAATCTCTATTTTCCTCACTGTAGCATTACTCTATTTCAGTACTGCATACGCATCTATTGAATTTATCTATAATTGTCCCTTCAATTCCTTTCTATTGATTTCTAACTCATCTTTAACAATAAAATAATTTTTTCCCTCGCCTGCATACAGAAATAAGGGTGGTAAGATGGAGTACATTTTTTTCTGAAAAAATGTAATAATTACAGTCTATTATTTCATTGTACCCAATACTTGCCTAAATGCAGAAATACCTACCATGAGGGGCCACGCCATTGTTGTAATGCCAAGAGCCGATGAGCTCTTAGTGCCAAGGTCTTTGCACCGTGGATTTCTCCCTAATTCCTTCCTCCCGTACCTGGACCGTGGCTTTGGCCAGAAGATGCCGCACCCTTCCAGCCCAAAGGCAACACCTCTACACAATAACTTTCAACTGCTAGATGCATTCAACCAAAAAAAAAAAAAAAAAAGGAAGTTCAAAAGGCTGGTCATGCATCGCTGATGCATAAGCATGCTGGAAATTGCACCTTTTCTAAAGAAAAACACTCAGGAGTGTTTTAGGAGCGCTCTGTGAAATGGGGATGGGGACTAATATTGCAAATCTTGGCTGGGTGGGTGCTGTTAGTGCTCGTCACTGCATTGCTGCCAGCGGGCGAGACTGGAAATGTCTGTGAATTCTCTTGTAGCGTGGGTATTCAGCAAGGGTGAGTCAATGCTTAAAGACAGTAGATATAAATACAGCAAAGGAGCAGCACCAGAAGAAATGTCAAAGTCCTACCAACTCTGCTCCCTCACCCAACTTTTATTTTAGCTTAAAATGTGAGAAATAATTTATTACTTAGCAAACATGGAGGCCGATTCATAAAGTATTTATTTCCCCCTACCTTGGTGTTTAAGGTGGCTCTGGTTTTTTTCTCCTATTTCCAGGGAGGAGAACAGACAGCTAACGCTCTACTGAATGAAAGATATATGAACCATAAAATTGCCGGAGAATCTCTAATGTACACGTTCAAGTCATCAGGCTTCAGTACTTTTTAAGTGTGAGTAAGGACTTTGACTATTCATGTGTTTGGCTGACATTAGAGGGTTTAAAAAATTATCTTAAAGGACAAAACCTGAAATAACTTCTACATATTTCACTCAAAGTAACCAGAAATATTTTACAGAGTGATGAAGATCATGCTTCCTAAGCCTAATGGGAAGGGTCCGCCAAACCAGACTGCATAATATTGGCTGCAAGGAGGAAAAAAGTATTCATTTTAATGTCCCTTCACAATTTCACTCTGCCTTATCACCTTCACTTGATGCTCAGAAAAATAAAATTATTATGGATGTAGCAAAAAAATCCTTTTAGTATTTCTCATAAAATGAGATATATAAGGCTCTATCACAGTCTCCTAACGGTTTTAATAGAGAGAGGCAGCCTGAAGCCCTAGACTAATTTTGCAAGAGGTATGTTATACAATGAGAACGTGAAACAAAGAAAAAGATCTGGAAGGAGGGTGAGGTGATGATGGATTCCTGCCTCAGCATGTGATGTTCCTTTGCCCATTCCCAAGAAACAAGGAAGAAAAGTCTTGTAAAAATTGTCAGCAATATGAAAGCACATTATCTGGGACACTAAAGAAAAAAGATCGTAACTTTTGCTCTGTAGCCTGTGTATTCCCCCGGTGTCGAATGATATAACCTTAAAACGCTCTTTTTGTTTTACTACGTGGAAAAATGGAACAAAGTTACAAATCAAAAGTTTTAGATAACCATATTTTAAAAGAAACTTCTTCTGATAATATTTTTTTGCTTAGAAATGACCTGACGTGCAATATTGCGTTCCCTTCCCGGACCCACGGGGTACAGATTTGCTCCTGGGATGCTCCAGGAGGTTCCCAACCTGCAGCGGGCAGAAAGGGCCGTGAGTGCGGCTGAGGGCTTGGCTGGAGGGGAAGGGATGGAGTCGGGGTTCCCTTCTGCGCCCCCCCAGCACGGGACCTTTACACGTTGGTGTACCCGAGGGTGACATCATCTACGGACCTGAACATATCTCGGTGCAAATAATATTTGCAGAACTGAGAGGGAGCTGCTGGAAGTGGGGGAGGGCTAGGGAAATCCGTCAAAGAGCAGCTTTAGGGTAAAACGTGAACGCATGTATGAGGTGGCGAACGTGCAGCTGTCTATAAAACCCAACTAAAATATCAATAGACCTGAATATTCTTCACTCTCCACATAATTCATTTAAATAATTTCACTTTTTTTCATTTTTTTTTCTTCCCCCAAAGGGTGAACATTCCAGACCTTCAGACAAAACCCACTACGTGGAATAAAACCCCAAACCCATTAAATTAGCTGCGTTGCCCACGCAACAGTTTTTCCTGGCGTTGTACATATTAGGAATATCTGAAAATAATAAACTATGTGCAGTAGCACAAAATCTGACCAGGACAGCTGGGAAGGGTTCCACAGCCGGCGTGAGAATCGGGCACGGCGCTCCGGAGGAAAGGTGGGGAACCAGAGCGATGCGACGGATCGTCCGGCAAAGGTTTTGTTTGCCGCTTTGCAGAGGTTCTAATGTTGGTGTGTGTGAGTGTGCGACGCATGACTGCGGTGGGCCTCCCACATGAGAGTTAGAAAGGCTGAACTCTTTTGCAGATGCAAGGCAGCGGTACGTGAGCCTGAGGTTCAGTGAGCATGCAATTATGTGTGAGATTCAATTATGGGCTTTTGAAGGCATCCCTACTTCATTTTGACCAGTATTTATGTAACTTCTGCATGATATATATAGTTCTTCTTGCTTACTAAACTAGAAGAAAAATCCCCATCAGAATAAAAAGTTCCCCTAGAATTTGATTCCTGATGCGTTTTTCTTATGTAAACAGCTTCTGGGAAGGGAATAATCCCCGGAAGGGGGTTACTTTTCTTTCCACATTGATTTAAAAGAAGGGATGAGAATTCTTCAAAATACAGTTCATCATTTCCTTAACCATGGCTATGACATGGTCTCCTGAGAAAACACACACTCATTCTATCATTTCACATCAAGCCTGACACTTTCAGATCACATTTCACTGTCACGTATTTTGCCCTAGCATACACTCCACAATTAATTTTGACAGAAATATATTTCCGACCCCTTTTCACGAGGCAGTCATTACCAACGGGTGCAGTCCATAGGAAGCACGGGTCGCGTTCACCCGGCGATGCCGGGACTGTCGCGCTGAGGAGCAGAGGAACGGCACAGGGTCCTGTTGCGTTGCAGCTAGGAGACCTCTCAAAGGAGAATTTATTAAAGATATGCAAAAAAGATAATTTAAACCAATGCCCTTCTTATGTGTGTTAAAAATTTAAATTTTCTCCCCTTTTGCAAAATCACAAGGACATGCTTACAAAAGTAAATTATTTGACCTACACAGCTTATCGTCGTATATATACACAGCGGAGAGGAGCAAAGATAGTCGACCACACTAATAAAGTCCATTGGTGACAGAAGCCGAGATAAGGACCTAAGCTGATATGACAGAAAGAATTTAAAACTGCTTCCTTGTTCTATATCACTACGTTTGAAATGGGGAGTATTTCCATGACCTGCAGATGGATTGCTGAAGTCTTCATAGTAACAACAGTTTGTGTAGTACCTTCTACTCCCGTGCGCTTAAAGGAATTAAATGCTTCTACAAATAGGGAATTGGGAAACCGAGAAGTGACGTGATCCCTTCAGGACGAAGGGTACTTGAGCAGGAATCAGTGACCTGGGGCCAGGAATAGAGATTTCATTTTTGGACTCTCCTATGCCGAGCCACCGCACGGTGCTTTTTTCTGCCCCTGCGGAGTGCTGCGCGCCGAGCCGTGCGAGAGAGGAGGAGTCCCTTTCTCGCCACGAAGGATAGTCTTTTAATGTCTCAAATGTGCTTTTACAATGGAAAATCTTTTCCTCAGCTACTTCTGATTAGCACTTTTTGTCTTCAACAATAGCGCTCATTATGGTGAATGGAAACCTTTTTTCAAGGGATATATACACGGGCCACAGGTTAAGCACACACTGATCATAAATATAGTTTATGATCTAAAATAAATTTTTTTAAATGTTACACATTGTCTATTGTCTGAGTTCTTCTTTGTTCTTGAAGATTTATTTTTTTTTTGTAACAAACAGGCCCATTCATATTTAAAGATTAAAGTGAAATAATATGCTTGTATTTCAAATTTCTTTTTACCCTAGTTACTAGTTGTTTTTAAATACTTCTAGAGATCTGCAAATTAAAGAAGTCTCCTTAAGCAAGGGACTGATATTTGTTGCCTTGAGAGGAGAAAACTCGGGAGAAATGATAATAAACAGGGATTGATCATTTGAGGCTGATCCATAGCCATGGTCAGTAGGAGATGCTTCACCAGAGAACTTTGGATAATTCCTGCCTGCACCAGAGGGGGGGCCATCTCAAGGGCACAGGGAAAACAGAAACGGAGAAAAAAGCATTACATGCTCTTTGTCGTTCTCTCCAATACTCATTTGTTACAATTCTCCTGGTTGTGCCTCTTTTTTTTTTTTCTTTTGACTGAAAAAACATTTTTTCCTAAAATTCTGTTATTCAAATGTGTGAAGAGTTAAGAAAGATTAAACACTAATGGAGAAAGCCATCATCTGGTCAACGGGACAGATATTCAGCGAGAATTGAAGTTTCTAAGACCAGACCTCTGCGGTTAAAATTTATCTGTTCTACAGGGGCAGTGGCAGGGAGGTGCTAGCTGAAGAAAATGAAGCTTTGGGGGAAAAAATCTTGCACCGTGGTGACTTTCAGATGGTGGCAGAGGGATGGGAGGGCGTTACAGTTGGGCTACTTCGTTCCCCAGGTCCATACAGACGTGAGCTCTGGTTGCCCTGGGGTGGAGGTCCCCCTGGCATAGGTTGGCTTTTCAGATATAATTGTGGACATCAGTGTAAGACATCATCCCAATACTGCTTGTTTCACTCCAGGTATAGTGTAATTGTCTAGGCATTGTTCTCCATCTACACCAGCTCCCCCTAGTTACAGTAAAGAACTGCATAATCTCATTTTTGTCAAGTGATGGATGGGAAAAAGCATGGTCACACCTTCTTAACTAGTAAGTGCTATGGGCTTCAGTTTATAAACTTAGCTCATTCTTCATTATTCTTCATTATATTCCCTGTCTTCTGTTATTCCTATCAATGCCGTGTGACCTTGCAAAGTAGCCAAACCAAAGTTTTTATAGCCACGTTGTCATTCTTCTGCACAGAGAGAAATTACCGTACACAGTGTATGGCAATGTAGAACCGGGCATTTGAGCTTTAATTCTGCCTTTGAAACAGTTTGATCGTGAAGGATTTAATGCACATGAACATTTTTCTTTGCACAGGGAAGAATCAAAAATACAAATTGTGTTCCAGCATTATACTCCTCTGCTAAAACACTGCTAAACAAACAAACACACTAAACTGTGCCTATAATAAGCACAAGCTCTTGATCTAAAAAACAACATCAACCAGCTTTTTAGAATCCAGTTAATTATTAAACGACCCATGAAGATTTTGAATGCGTGACTGGGTTTTATGAGCTTATCTGATAGACGGAATTTCTCTGTTTAGTTTATATAGATAACTTCAATTTATCCTCTTTTCTTGAAAATATATCTTTACGGATAGGTGAGGACATGCGTTCATTTTGAGTAAGGTATACTTTTATGAGGCATGACACAGAAATGAGAGCTCCAGAAATGTTAAAAGTAGAATGAGAGGATTGCAGATAAGCCCATTTTTGGCACTAAATAAAGGTCAACTTCAATTATTATTAGAGGTTATTAAGAAAATGCTGTAGGCAAAGTAAACACATTGGCTGATGTACTATGGAAAACCAGGTGTATAATCAGATGGTCCTTACAACCAAAACACATTTTCACTAACAAGGTTAAAAAAACCCCACGCTGCACCTGTGTGTAAACATTTTCCTGTTTTCTAAGCCCAGTTTCAAGCAATCAGTCCAGGTCTGTTGTTTCTGCTTTCTACCTCTGGTCGGTTCCCATATTTTTTTCATTGCACTGACAAGAGAAGTGACAATAGAGACAAGATACATATCACGCAGCTCTGATTGCCCTTTCTGGGCAAAGATACCGAAAAGCTGCTGATGCTACTTTGTGTGTTGTGCACCGTCCCTGATGGTGTATGGCTTAATTCGAAAAAGCATGTAATTAAGTGTGTGTTAATTTTTCATTTCCATAATGAGCTTTTATAATTCTGTACAGAGCATGAAAAAAACATTTCCAAAATAGAAGTGATTTACATCGCAGGCCTTCCTGTGGATTGATTGCCGCTCTCACCGAGCTGCTGGCAGATGAGCAGCGTCCCTTCACCGCAGAATTACTGAGCGCTGCTATCACAGACCTCGCTCCTTCTCCATTACACGAGCCCTGTCAGAGGGACCCCCTTATCTACTGCTGCGAGGTGATGGGCATGGCTAAAGAAATGAAATCTCTTACGATAGAAGAAATGGAATAACTGGATTGTAAATAAATCCGTTTCGGACACTTAAGAAAGGCTAAACTCTGTGATTATTTCTCCAGAAAAGGAATTATTATTTCTTTGGTAACTGGAGCCTATAAAGTAGGTTATAAAGTGAACCCAAGCCCTAGGTGAGATGACAACTGACATATAGTCAGAGTTACAGACGACAATGATTAGCACATAATTACTATTCCTATTATTTTTGGGGGGGGGGGGGGTTCACAATCAAACACCACTCCTGCCCGCACCAAGCCCTGTCGAAATCAGTGAAGTACGCTGCCAATAAAAAATGACTGTACTCCAAAGTCACTATTGGGAACCTTAGTGTTGTTTAAGAGTTTTAAGTACTTGTTTTGATACAAGGAATATTTCCAAAGGAAGTTGTGGGAATAGAATACGCTTGTAGAGAAAGATGGTTTTTTTTTACCATAGCTACTTCAAAAAATCATTTTCTGAGAAAGTACATTATGCTTAAAGAAACTGGTATAAGATAGGACAGAGATGTATATGCACGCGTTCCTCTTTTTGGTACAATACTCCTACTTTGTTCACCTCCAGCAGATTGGTAAGCTCGGTCCTCTCTCTTTTTACTGCCTCAGTTATTATTATCCTCTGATTCAGGTCTCAAATATTGAGTAGATTCAAATCACGATCAAGTTTCAAAGTGATAGAGATGTGTGAGGAAGTGTTTTAAGTTAATTATGGAGGTTCTTAATCAGAAAAAGTGGAAGCATTGTGCGATTTACGGAATAATAGGTTGCACGTATTAAATGGCCTTGGTGGGAGCAAGAGTCAGCCCCGCTACTCCACCGGCTTAAATCAACTCAGCCGCGTCAGGCAATGCTGAGCGCACACGAGGAAAACCTGCGGGCAGCAGCTCAGGAAGGACATGAAGTGCTTCCGAACAGCGGAACGTGGATCTGTAGAAAGCAGGGATGGCCATATCGGGGCTGCACGATTATTCCTGGTGCAGTTTCTCACCTTGTTGTTTACTGGATGATAATAAGCAGATATTTAATTACTGCAAGCCTGCTCTCTTGGCCCTGTACTATATTGGCTGTAAAATGCTTTCAAAGCAGTGTAAAAGTTCTCCTTCGGACAATATCCTAGAAGAAGACTAGTAATTTGTTACAGATGAAAAAGAACTTCTAGGTTTTGATCCTATACTTTACCAGTTCAAATAAGTGATTTTATATTCATGCTTCAAGGTATCCTCATTCTCTTCAAGCAAATGTTGAAGCTGTAGTTATAATGGGAACAAAGCTCCACCAGTTTCCTGAGCCGTTATCTGCTTTTTTCCCCTGCCATTGTTAATATAAAACAGACATTTTAATGCTCTTTAAACACTGATCTTGCTTTTGATTGCCCATTGATCCTAATGTCTAAATCCATACCTGCTTCAGTCAGGTATATCTTACTGTATATTGATAAATCTATATTTTTATGATCTGTTATCCAAAGAAGACTAAGTTTAATGTAATGCATAGGTTTATGTTACAGTTTTATTTCTGTATAAATAACAGTGGAGCTCAGGACAATCTGCTTAACCTGCCTGTACGCTATCATTTCACAATTATGTTTATTCTTACGCTTGCATGCTTCGTGAGTAATGAAAAAACGTAAGCGAGATATGGATCCTTCGTATATATCAAAGCGTAGGATTTTCATTGCTTTGGTTTTTTTGTTGTAGAATGTGGTAAATTTTCAGCATGTAAATAATCTTCATTGATTTGTTTGGTGCTTAAATATCTTCTGGCTTGAGATCTTACCATGTAGGTAGACAACTCTCTCATTCTTAGCATTGATGTCAACTGCTCATTTATTTTTCTTTAGAATGAGATTTTCTCAACCAAGAGAAAAGCCAAAGAGGTCCCATTTCAAATGCCACTGAGAATACATGGTCACGGCCACGATGGACCATGGCACCACTGGTGCTGCCTATGGTGGGAATGAGAGCAGAGCAAGCATCCTTGGAGTGGCCCAAAGGAGGATGCTGCCCATGGGTTTTCTTCCTAACACAGCTATTTTGACATAGCATAAAATTCTGTTTGAGGCTGTCTAACATATTTCCAAATGTTCTTTCTGTCCCTGAAAGTGTCTTCATTAAATCTTATTAAACTCAGCCTCAACAGTATCTTATGGCAAAGAGACATAAATGCCAGCTATGCATGAGATGAAAAATTAATTCTATTTTATTCATAATTTCAATGAATTTTCATCAATTAGCACTTTAGGCAAGGCATAAAAGGAGATTGGAAAAAACAGAACTACATATTAACATGCTGGGGCTGAAATTAACTCACAAACTACTTACCTGATTATTTGTCTAAGTTACAAACATTGATTTGCGTTTAGAGAACAGAAAAAGAAGCCTTTTCTGTTCTGAATTCCGGCAAATGGGCTAACCTCCCCAAACATGATACACAACACATTTCTAAGAAATAGCTTAAATCAGAGGAGAGCAAGAGTTTGATCCAGAGCAAACTAAAATCAAGAAACAGATATGCCCGAAAGGCAGGGGTGGCTTCAAACCAACCGCCCTCTTCCCTCCAGGACTTTGGGACCCGAGGAGCTGTGACCTGGAGCAACATAAATTTTCAACCCTGCCCATGGAGAAACCCCTCCACGGACGCGCAAGAGCTGTTCTAGCTGCTAAACACGCGAATCGCGGCAAAGCAAAGGTGCTGCTGCTGCAACGCTTGTTATACGTGTGAACCTACTCACATGGAGTACGGCTGCAAAAACATTAAAAAAAATATTTTGCAACGCGGACCGTGTAGATGAGGAAGGCTGCTGAAACAGCTCTACCCTTGCCATTACAGAGATTAAAGTCATTGAGAGGAGACTCCGTGACTTCATGCCGATGGCTGCCAGATCCTGGGATGCTCCACAGCGTCTCTGCCCACAGCCCTTTAACTCCCAGACCCAGTGCCTGTGCCCCGTTCAGGTATTGACCCTGTATTTGAACAGCATGGGGGTGTTTTGGCCAACTCTGGATTCTCTAATGGGGCAAAACTCGACACGTAACAGCTCCCTCATTTTTCCATCTCTCAGAAGGGGAAATTTGGCCAAGGAATGGACAGAAGCCCCCAGGTAGGACAGTTCAGGTCCCGTGGCTTGCTACAGCTGGACGTGTTGGCTTTAAAATGCAATGTGATGCTCTCTGGACATTATAACCCTGAGAGATATCTATTTCAGGGTAAAACTTGGTAAAACAGCACAAGTTGAAGCCCTGAATCATATATTCTGCATGGGGGAAATAAGTTATTTACCCCAAGGGCCAGCACTTGCCCTAACTGTAAAAGGTACGTACCGGTCAAGTCCCTAGCACTGCCATTACAAGGGCTTTATATGATCAGCATCGATCCGCTGCTATATGTTCTTCAATAATTCAGTCTTCAGTAACTGCCCTTTATTATTTTCCAATTTCTTGCTAGGATGACCAACTATAGCTGCATTTTATATCTTTTTCTTTCAGTCTATGAATCTGTGCTGCTTTTCATGTTTTTTTAAACTGATTAATAGGTTTAAGGTCTACATTTATACTATCTTGTCTCACACTTGCTTTTGTTGTATCAATCAAGTCACTTAAGGTAGTCCAGCACAGAGGAGCTTATTCTTCTTAGCATTATTTACTTCTAGCATTTTTCATCCTTGCTGCTCTTTACAACTTATTTTGCTTTAAAGGTTACGTGGCTAGCCTGTTTTAACAAGTAGCATATTAAGAACTGCTTAAACAGGATGCCAGCTGCGTAATATTTTATCTAGACTTTAATAATAACAGCAGAGAGCCAGTTATCCCTTCCTTGATGTCAGGAACACCCGTGTGTCGGATCAGTTCTGCTGTAACCCACGTACAGGACCGGCGCATATGCAAACGTGGAGGTAGGGCAGGCAATTTATATATTGTCAGTGAAAAGCAGAAAGGGTTTTTTGGGAAATACTTGTGTCGTCTTTCCCTGTAAATCGGACATAGAAAAGAATAAGCTTCTGTGATGACAATGACTAACACATACCCTAAGCAAAGCCTTGTGATTGTTAGAAGATACTGCAAATGGCAAGGAAATGGCATGGAAATGGCAGGATGCATTTTCTAATGGCCATATATATTAGGATTCCTTCTCTTCTTACCCAAACATGTGACATATAACTTTAGAATATAGTACAACATCCAATGCCATAAATAAAAACAATTCTGAATGTTGGTGCTTCATTTCATTTTTAAATTACAATGAAATGGAAGTGAATTTAATCACCCTATCCTGTTTTATAACAAATAAAGTCATTGTGATTAATATTACTACACACAATACTGAATTAATTTTAAATTAAATCACTCTTGCAGTAAGTTAAGTGTCTACAACTAAAGACAGCCCCCCTTTCTACAATGACATGCCAACGAAAAGGCCACTGAAACTACTGATACCGGACAAAGTGCAATACAAGGAGAGGAGGCAGAGCCTGGACAGAAAGCTCAAGCAAGATGAGGAGCGATTTCGTTTATAGGAAATGGAAATTTTCGAATGGATATATATGTATATTTTGTAACGAGATGAGGTGGATTCAGAATGCATCCATTTCTAATTTGATTAACAGATCACAGCTGCAATTCCTACGTTACCTCTTTGGCCTCATTCTGCTTGTGGTTTCCGCACTGTCAGGTCCATCAGTTTCCTACATTTAATTGTAGGATTACAATTTTAATAACTACTCCTTCCTTTTGAGGTGGAATACGTGAGGATCTGGGAGTGGTGGGATGCTGTTTTCTGCCCTTGCTTGCTGTGAATTAAGGTCTCACCTGCTGCAGTGCAGCTCACTCTGTCAAGTCTTATTCTTAGCAAGAGTTTGCAAACCTGAGGCTGCCCCACATTTTCGGTATGTGTGTGCATGGTGTAAATACACTCAGACCAGCAATGGTTAAAGCAGTTTACAAAATTAAATCCATGAGTGGTGATAAAGAGTCCCTCCTCCTTTTTGAACCAAAAGTTTGATTGAAAGCACAGGAAATATAGTGGTTTCGTAGAGTATTTTTGATTCATTAACAGCAACTAAATAATTTCGAGGCCAAATTTAGAACCGATTTTGGTTTGAAAGCAACTTCATTGCTTTTGCCATGCAAAGGGTCATGGCAAGTTCTGGGATTCAATGAGGCACTTTGATGGGACAACTCAGATGACAGTTAAACAAGGTTTTTTTGCGAACGGGCAGCCCGGACGCCTAACCTGGCTCCTCCCGCCACATTTCATTAGTCCCCAAATCCAAATTTAAAACCACGATGGCAAAATATTAATTCAGAGCAAACAAAAGCAAATGAGAGCAGCTGTATCTGAATTTCTGCAGTCATCCTTTTCCCAGGCACCAGACGCAGAACAACATGAACGATGATACCAACCCGACTTTCTGTGAAGGAACAGTAGTCCTCTGCCACCCCATCTGCACGACTCGCTCTTTCCCCTGTGACAGAGCTGCCTTTGTTTGCCGAGGGAAAACACAGAGTCATTTTTTTGTACTGGGATTCGTAATATGCTGTAAATTGTTTGAGAAAGAGTAAATCTTTTCAGAGGTTCTAAACAGGAGATTTTTAATTTTTTTTTTCAGAGATTCTAAGTGATTTGCAGAGTCTTCCAAGGAAAATGCTTGTAAGAGATACAAAAGGAGAGTATTTTCAGGCAAAAAGGTTGGATGGAAAAAATCCTAAATATGATAATGACTGTTGCTGAATTCACTTGAAGCTTAATGTGAGAGCAGGAAGAGCAAAGCTCTTCTTATCTCTTTGTTTTAGAGTGTTCAGTAGTTTTAGTGTTTACAGCTGATCCTCTCCAGAGGATAAAATCTCCACATGTTCTATTCAAAATGCCAAAAGCATTAGAAGTTTTAAAAGATTTCTGTTCTTTAAAAGGCAAACGCAGACGGGAAAACATGGAAGTGACTCTCATTTTATGATAGTCATATACATTGAAACTGCTCACAGTTTATTTATCTGACAAGAAGCCATTACTTTTCCTTAGCTGATGTATCAGGATTTCAATCATGAACAGAATTCAGCAAGCCAAGGAGGAGTTAGTTCATGCCCTCTCACGGAAATTATTGTCTATCCCCTCTCTCTGTCTCTCTTGCTTTTTGGTAACGATACCCATCTTGAGCACCACGGTGTTGGGAGGTGCCAATTCACATTACGATTCTTGCAAAAAACCAAGAAACCACTGTTTCCCAATGGGTTTGGGGAGGCTTGAAGAGACTTTTGGCTGATGCAGCAATTAAATAACTTCAGTTGAAGGAGACCTTGGCATCATAAAAAGGACTTGCTACTAGTTGCGTTTTCTGCCTCAGGGACTCTTTCTGAGGTGGCGACAAACTGTATGAAGCCACATACCTGACTAGGCCCATGAAGTGCCTAGAAGTAAGAAACTGCATGTCATCAGCATTTCAAAAGAAACTAAGTTATCACTTCATGAATTCAGAGTAATCTATTTTCCTGCCGCTTAATGCTTTATTGGATCTGCACGGCCCCCTGCAGATAAGCACAGAAATGCTGCATAACCTGCAGTAGGAAGATCTTTCATAGCAGTGAATGTTAATCTCATTATAAAATAGATTAAGAATTCAGAAGCATAAATATCTGGCGTAGAGCACCTGTTGTTATTTTGCTTTTTTAAAATAATTCGTTATTTAAATGCATATTAAATATTGCAAGTTCTATTGCATTGCGAGAGAAAAAGGCTAGATTAATCCCCAGTCACCGGAGCTTATATACATTGATTATACACTGAAAGATAAATTTGTGAATACGTTCTTCTTCACGGGGCAAACTAGGGAATGGTTTGGAAGACCACACATTTTTTCGGTCCAGTGCATGTGTAGGAGGACTAGAAAACGAAGCAATGCCCCGCGGCCGTCCCCGGCCATCCACGCGATGGACGCACCGTACGTGACTGAGCGGCACCAGGCTGTGGATGCAGCCAGACCATAGGTTTCCCCAGGGAGAAATTTAGAGGAAAAAGTGATCCTGTCCTGCTCTGTACCCTAACCAGATCTTATTTAACTCGGTGAGAGATACATGGTGATTGCTACGAACAAAACTTCTCTTTCCCCTGGAGCTGCTGCTGCAATGTCGTTGCCCCCGCGCGTACGGCTGTGCTTTAACAAAGCAATATGCCCCTTCATTGAAGAAGCAAACCAAATCATAGACTTGATGTCTTTTCCCTGCTCTTTGTCCAACGTTAGCACTTGGCTGGTTTCCTCGGACAGTAGGAACATAAGGACGTAGCCCGGAAACACCGCCCAAGATCCAGGACATAATTAGAGCAGAACAAAATGCTGCATTTCACAGCTCGCGGGGAAAGCCTTTCCGTCGGCACCGAGGGGAAAGTTTCACACGTAGTAGCCAGCCCTGGTTATTTAGTGTGTAAAAAGCAGGGGAGTAAGAGTATGGTCAGCTCTCATGGGGCAGGAGAACTCTTTTTTTTCCCTGGGCACCCTTTTAAAATAAATCAGTACGCCAGCTTCAGTCCAAGAGCAGCTCAGGAAGAGGCTACATCATTCCTAACAGACACACGTACAATGTCATTACAGAAATTATATTTATAAATTAAAATTTTTGATAGAAAGAGCAGATTTTCTCAGGTACACAAAAGCTACAATCCCATAAACCAATTGCATACCAGATGACCCTCTCTCCTCCGCTCTGCCCTGGGCAGCTCTCTGCCCCTGTGAGCGGTTCCAGCACAGAAATCCCAGGGGTTTGACACCATTAACTCAATAATTTTATGGAACACTATTAGTGTATTTCTCCATGCATACGACTTGTTGCTGTCAAGTTGTATTTTTCACGTGTTTGTTTGGTTTTCCTAGGCCATTTTCAATTTTAGCATGGAAAATAATAGTCTGAAATAGCCCAACATCTATCTCAAAGCAACACGTACACCTGCATCAAATCTTGCAGCATCCTGCGAATATAGCCAGAGTGTACTGTGTGTAAGCATACAGGCCTTTTTTTTTTTTGAATACATTCATTGTGGAAAAACTTGTTCTGCTGCTTCAT
Source organism: Astur gentilis (assembly GCF_929443795.1). Classification (NCBI taxonomy): domain Eukaryota; kingdom Metazoa; phylum Chordata; class Aves; order Accipitriformes; family Accipitridae; genus Astur; species Astur gentilis. The sequence goes on along the minus strand of NC_064888.1, from coordinate 41,072,782 downwards.
TGTATTATCACAAATGTTTTCGCTGACTTCAACTCCTCTGATGACTCACACAGAGGCAATTGGTCTCCCAGAATAAAACACTGTTGTAGCAGTTTTTTTCACATAAAAGGCAAGTGTTTCAGGGATCCTGCTTCAACTTGATTTTATTTTTTAATGTATATAATACACGCTCAGTGTAATTTCTCATTCATTATCTGGAAGATCTAAGTTTGTATATAAACCAGCAAGGATGGTCTCCCACTGAAGCAGTGTGGAGGAGGAAGCCACAAACCTTAATAGGCCATCTAAATTTGGATGAGAAATACATTTGTCTCCTGAGACAGCATTATCTCTATATGGTTTCTATGGTTGCTAGTTAGGGTCATTCTACTCCTCCTCATGAAGTCTCCCTCTCTGAAAAAAAAAATCTAAATTTTTTAAAAGGTGAAGTAATACTGACATATTTATATTGTAGCATAAAAGTATTTGACATGAGTGAATGATGTTTTTCAAGCCATGTGACTATATTACCTGGACACGTTTGAATTGAAAGCATTTGTGAACTGATGAAGAAGTGCGACTTGCACCCTAACGCCCATGCCTCCTGGAAAAAATGGTGTAAGACTTGCAACAGGAGAATGAGATGAGCCATACCAGGGAGGTGCTGGCTGTCTTTGAAGAAGGTCAGTTCCAGCTAATGAAGGCAGCGATAGGCAAACCCTGAGTTTCACTAGAGTCGCTGCAGTGAAAGGACTGGCTTTTTGTTTGGTCGGTTGGTTTTTTTCCAGGTACTTTAAATGATAGCTGTTTATTTTTATTCTGCCTCCTTAAGTGAATCTGCCTGGATTTGGCTCTGAATTCTCCCCTGGAGACCCAACAGCTGCAATCCGTGGACCATCCTCCCTGGAATTCAGCCGCAGCAACAGTTCTGCATGATGGGGAAGAGTTTTTGTCCTAGGGCAGGCAGCAAAGTCCTGGTTCTTCGAAATGAAAAAGTTTCACTAACCAACTGCATCAGCAGACGGTATTAACCAAGGTTTCATTTGTCTTTTTTTTGCCGTGACCCTTCTTTTCCTATGCAATCCGTTTAGGCTTGTTGCTCTAGACCTGTTGAAACTACAGCTGTTTGCTTTGGTACAATGCTAGTACAAAGACACGGCCTCCTGAAGATGATAAAGTATCAGTGACAATGTAAATTAAGAAAAGAGGTTTTGTTGTTGTAAATTGAAATACTTTATGGAAAATATCTACTAATAGACTTCTGTGAATTTGTAAGAATTCGGCTGTCCTGAAAGCATACAAGAGTATACAGAATTCATTATTGCAGCGTTGTTACACGAGGGTCTTTTATTAAAGAATAATTTTACAAAAGGTAGTCTGTGTGGGAAGTTATTTCTTACTCAAGTATATATCTTTTCTAACTGTAAGGACACTGCATCTATTATATGCACACTCGCTTATCAGTGATGTTAAGGAAAAAAGCTTTTGCAGAGTTCTGCAAAACTCCAGTGCTCTGGAGACTTTCTAAGAGACATTTAAGAATTATTTAAAACCAGAGTTTTGAGACTGAAAAATACAGCTACTCGCTTGGCAATCAGATGCTTCATTTCAGATTACCTTACTCAGTGTGAAATAAGGTTACGCCTTTGAAACCGGAGCGGTGGGAGATACCCGATAACCATGGGACGATGGCACAGCACCGCGAACAAGGGGCGAAACATGGGCCGGCCGGTGCTCTCGGGGACTTGGTAGGGCACTGGAATGCTGGGGATGAGGCTTGTGCATGCCAAAATATCTCTCCGGAGCTTTAGATACAGCAGGCTTGAAAACTTGACCTCAGGGTTTGAAAGTAATTGGGCAGGGAGGTTAAATGAGCGAGTTGAACAGCAGCTCCAAAAAGCTTTCAGCACCTGAACTGCAAACAAAGAGGGGTCTGTTCCTCTGCCGGGCTTCCCGACAGCAGCAGCATTCCCTCCAGCATGAAGGATTTGGGAAACTCCGCTGCATCTGTTGCAGGGAAGAGTCTTCAAGCGATGCTGAATGCGTGCTCAGGAAACTCCGGGTATCGGCCTCTGGTTCTGAAGACGTTCATATGGTGAGAACCAATTTTGTGGAAAGTAACTGGAAAAGGAAAACTAATAAAAGAAAAAAAAAGAAGTTTCGTCTGCATCTGCTAGACACTGGAGAACAAAGGCGTAACAACCAGCAAATAGAAGGTAAAGACAAGGGTAAATTCATAATTGCGGGGGAAAATGCCCATCTGTTGAAACCAGAAATGATTAGATACTAGCAGAAGGTTCGGCACTCTAATTGATGCCACAGCAATGCGAAATCCTGAATTGTAAAAAGTTTAAATTGCATTTCTCTTTTAGATAATACTCAGACTAAGAGAGTGAATATGAGATGGTTTGCATTAGTAGCTATCTACCACCACGGAGAAGGAAATGGATGTATGAGGACCCAACCTTACAACCTATTACTTGTCAAGGACCTTGCTCCAAGAGCAGGGGATTGCAGGATGAGGATCTGCACATTGTCACTTATTTATGAAACAAGGATTTCTCTATTTCTAAAACTTCAGCATGTCGCTTCAGATTTAATTAATTTTCCTATCCCTTAAAGTTCTAGAAAGAAAATAACCAGTATCAAAATTATAGATACTTTTACTACGGGTCTTGTGTTTCACTTCTGCGTATCTAATAAACTTTCAGAGATATTGTGTGTCTCAAACAAAGCAAGTCCTCTCATGTTTGGGAGAGATTATTCTTGCAAAAGAGAATCGCTTTGTCAAAACAATGAGAATAAGAAAGTTTTCAAGATTAAAATGTCAGGGAGATAAACACATTACTTTGAACCGTATTTGTATTCCATAGCTAGTTCAAACACTCAGGCAGTTATCTTTCAAAAAGTAAACATGCATGAAATCTGATCAGCTTTTTATTGTACATGGAATAAATTATGCAAGGCATTGTAGTAGACTCCTATATGGCTCATTTACACATCTTTTGATAAATGTAATATGCAGATTCCGAGTCCTTTGTGAGACATTAACCTTTGTGCATATTGATGCTGTTATTCTGAAAGATGACAGGCATTCAAAGACCTTTCTGTGTCTCTCTGAAAGCAAGCGAGCCCCCTTACTGGGGAGGGATTTGCTCAGTAATGTGCAAATGAACTCTCTTTGGACTCTAGTCTTCCCATAAATTTTCTTCTCAATGTCAAAGAATTAAAGGTTTCAAGTAATTTTAGTAATGGTATAAAGTGGTCAGGCTAGGAGACCTGAGGTTAGTGCACCATTCGGAAAGACGTCAGACCTAATTCACCCGCCACAGGAATCACTGGAAAGTTATTTTCCTTGTGCTGGATGATAGCAATTCACGTTGAATGGCTAAACTCTTTGAAGAGAAACGATTTGGGATACTTATCCCAGTTCCAGACCCCCAGCAAGGCTACTTTTCAGAAAGGGAAGAACTCTTTAAGTATCTCGATTTGGCACTCCGTACGTGAACTGACAATCCCCGCTTGTGAAACGCTGGCAAAGAGGACTGCTGGAAGCTTTTCACAGGTACCTGCGTAACAGTAGCTTTTGCCAATACCTTGTCTGATAGGGCTATAAAGCAATATAGGCATGTCTGGCTACAGAACATTTGCTGATAAATGGGATTGAAATTAGGGGTATGCTCTTTTTGTGCAAAAAAATGTTCCTTTTCCTTATTTGGCAGCAAAAAAAGGATGCGGCACTCTAAAGGTGAGGCTTTTTAGATTTTTATGTTGGAAAAAGCAAATCCGAAGGAAATCTGAAGGCTTACATTTCTATTCTTATTTAAAGTCAAGGCTCGTAAAACATCTTTCAGCGAAGGAAAAAAAAAAAAAAAAAAAGCAAAGCGGCATTTCGTGACATGTACTGTTCCTTGCTTGGGTTAATTATTGGGTCAGAGCACTTTTCAAAGATCAGCCCACCTGCTGTCCCGAAGGGCAAGCGCAGCACACTGCAGTCGATACCATCCTCCTGCCGAAAGGTCCGTCTGTCTGCGCCTCTGACTTGTTTTAATAACGGTTTTAAGAACCTCGGCTGGACGAGCTGCCTGGGGAGGTGCTGCTGGAGGAGCGATGGGACGTTGGCCTGGGGGCGAGACTGGGTGGTGGGTGCGTGTCCTCACCCGCGGCTGGGATCGTGGCTTTGCTCAAGCCATCGGTTACGTTTGAGTAGCAGGGGAAGCGTTGATGTGATAATATCAGCGGTAAAATAGAATAACATCGGTAAACTGACCTCTCTGAGAAATTTCCTCTTGGTTTAGCCTATCCTGTGGGATGAGTCCAGCATGTGTGGGCTGGTGGATGTAAGGAGAGCGGGAGGTTGCTGAATTACACGAGTCTCCTGCTAAAACAGCTGGAGGACTGAAACAGAAGATGTAATTTGCTTGACAGTGCAATGATTGTTTCACTTGGCAAGGTAGGGAAAGGCTTTGCTACAAAAGATCCCCAAGCTTAGTCCTCTTCTCTTGATTCCCAATTTCATTCTGGCCAGGAGGAATTGGGAAGGAATTGAGGAGCTGGGGAGGGAGCAAAAGAGTAAATGACTTTTCCCACAAGTCTTTAGAGTACTGAAAATCCAAGCTACTGCTGATAACTTAACAGAAATGTCCAAAATAAGCTAGAACTTGGTGAAACCTCCAAACAAGTTAGGTAACTCTGCTTTACAATAAAAGAGCCTCTTAAAACAACAGAACCATCAGGGTGTCATTGGCTTAGTCCTCATGCAGACATGATAAGAGCAACTCCACCAAAGATCTTTTCAGCCTCATTAGGTCTCACTCAGACTGCCAGGACCTTGAAGTCCTTTGCATTGCTCTAGCACTAAAATCAACACACTTCCCCCCCCGAAACTCTATAAATTGTTAGCCACACAAAATTCTCATTTTAAGTTTGCAGAAATAGAGATTTTTAGCTGATATATTTGGCTCTGCAGATGAAAGCAAGTTCCTCATCTTTCCTCCGTTTGCAGTAAAGCTGTAGCCAATATGCAGGGTGAGAGCAATAATTCCATTAAAATTGCGATCAGGTCAACAAGAAAGTTATTGGCTCAAAAATCACGGGATTAAGATAATTATATGTATACAGATATATAACAGATGAAACTATCTTAATTATTTTCTGGGTTGGAGTTTGTAGGATGCATTCACTCGAAAAACCTGGGAGCACACGCACAACTGTTGGGGCTTGGAACAGACTTTCATCCTAAAACAAAAAAAGGAAAAAACAAGAACAGGAAAGCAAAGGACAGAGCGCAGTCGCTCGCCTTTAGGAGCGCAGTGCTAGGAACACATCTGCAGCGGTGAGACTTGGCAACACCGCGACACTGCCAGAAAACCGCATTATCAGGGGGATTAATTCCCGGTGTCTGCCTGGCTAGAAATGCTTTTGAAGACTGTTGTTAATGGGAAAGGATGGACTTGAAAGGAGTCAGAGTAAAATACAGTTAAACAAACGTGCTATTTTCTGATTCCTTTTATGCCAAATTCAGGATTAATGAGCAAGATCAGCCTACAGCCCCCCTGACTTGGTAGAACATTTGATAACTACACATTTTCAGTTAAATCTACAGCTCGGTGGATGTGTTTGGTGCTTGTCTCTGAAGGGAAGAATTACTCACTTTCAAAATTACTTGCTGGCTGCTACCGTGGAAAAATGTTCTTTGTATTTCTCTGCCCTGGACAGAAGGCTTTCAGATGTTTATTTTAGGTACCAATATTTCCCTGTTAAATGATATACGAACATCTGACAATCTTTTTATGTATGCATTTTCACAATGCTCCTGTGAGATGAGTAAATGTGATTAATCTATTTTACAGGCAGGGAACTGAAGCAGAGAGAAACCAAGGCTCAGATCTGTGGAGATCTTAAAATGCCCAATGACACTCCAAAGTTTAAAGGAAAAAATACCAACCCCCCAAAACCCAACCGTATTCAATATCTCATGGAAATCTACCCCTTGGTAGCTTCATCAACAGACTGTCCTGGACAAGGAAGGAGATGAATCTCCCCTAAAACTCAAACTTGGCACATCTGCTAGAATAGCTAAGCAGATAGTCCAAAACAACTCCAAAAGAGGCAAATCAGAAACAGAGAACAAAATAGTCTAAACTTTATCACCTTTATCATCACGACTGCTGCTATCCCGCTGCCCATCTGTCAGCAGCACCTCCAGCTCCAGAGCAGGCAGCTGAAGCTAATTAGTTTTACACTCCTAATTAACATTCCTTTAAATGCAGTGGTCTAGCCAATGAGGTCTTCAGAAACCCAGAACCTCCCTCAAATCAGGGTATATCACTTATTTTTGGAAAGGTACTCACAGATTACTTGCTTGCATAGTTCTGTCCTGACCTACTTTGAAAGATGTTTCTAAAATAGTTGATTCTGTGCGGCAATAATTGAGTAAGCAGACAAAAAAAAATAATGCTGTGGTGCCCATTTTCCACAGTTGTGCAAGCAGTGTAAAAATGTGCCTATTAATAGGAAAAAATAAATTAATCTTTTGTTCCAGAGGGATAAAATTGTCAATAAAAGCAAAAGAACAGAGCAACATTTTGTAGTCTTCCATGCAAAAAGCACACCAGAATATTTTGGACTCTAAAATAAGAAAGAAAAGTATAACTTAGAAGGAGGAAAAAGCAAGGATTTTTTTTCTTTGCTTGTTCTTTTTGGTATAACATGTCCTTTCATGCCAAACTTGCTCAAGAGAAAGTAGCTTGGGCTCTTCCTTCCTTCTGCCCCGCATTTTGGGAGTCGCTGAGGAGGAGCGGAGGGTGCGTTGCACCGTCTCCCTCGGCACACCGTGCCTTTCACGCTGCGCTGAAATGCTTTATTGCTTCAAAGAGGGTCCTCTGCCTTAGATATTATAGCCAGAGGAAGCTAGAGTGAAATTTTCGCTTTTAGCTGTCTTATTCCTGGTTTTAAAACTGCATACTAAAAAAAACATCAAATATAGAAATGGGAATCCGTACTATCACTATGGCTAAGCTAATTTAGGGAAAAAAATACCCAACCCAAATTCCAAATAGGATCTAAAAATTGCAGCTTGACTCATGAGGATTAAACCAAGTGCTGTATAATGTACCTATTTTCTCCCCCACTCCACAAGTTCAATGCAAAGAAAGGACTCATTATTTATGGCACTTTGCAGGCAGTAGTATGTTCTTGATTTAAGTCTTCCTGTTGATAATTGATCTGCATAGATAAGCAGATGGTGGAAGCGAAGAGGCGCACTTAAGGTACGCCTCTGCCATCCAGACTGAAAGTATCACAAGAAGCAGGAAAAAAGACATCGATGACCAAAACCTGAATTTGCTGGTCTTGCCAGGCTTTCTTTAGAACCGTGGAGCTTTGAACAGTAGCTCATGATGTATATAACAATCTGAAAATTATTCTCCAGTTCCCAAGCAACCACTCATTTGGAAGGTGGGGTATGGCATTTTCCTCTGACCTTCATGAACCAATGGAAGTTGTAGAAAGCTAAGAAGAGTAGAGTTTTATTCTATTTCTTCAGTCAGCGTTTTCTACAATGAACAAAATCAATACAGTGCAGAATCTACATGGGGTTTTGGATGAGTGGGCTGTAAAAAAAACCCACTGAAATGTTCAGAAAAGGTCAAGTAAAAAATAAAAAGGCAAGACCCACATGGCACAACCTCACCAATTTCTTCAGAAAGCCCCCTTTAACCCTTTGCACTTCTTCGGTGACTGCAGTACTGGCTATGGCTACAGTCTCACAGCAAATGCACGGCAGAGGCATATCACATTATGCAAACCCCAGAACCTAATACTTTGGGAAAATTTTTACAGCCATTTGCTCTGCTCCTGATAAAGGTGGATCTACTGTATTGTATCTCATCTGGTTAATTAGTAGTATCCTGCCCCATTAACTATGTGACAAATCGCACTTCATCGGCATAACACAATGTACATAAAATTCTCTAATGAAAAATAAAGAGAGCTCGTGTTTTGCAGACTGATTTTTTTTTTTCCTCCCTTGTATAGTGCTAGATATCAAATTATAACAGATACAGGTTGAGGAAGATCTAAGTTGCCTACAGCAAAAATTTTGCGATGGGCAAATATTTTCTTCCCCATACCGCAGATCTGTCATTACAGAAATACTGCAAAGTATTTAAATGAGTACTTGTGAAACGTGCAACGTTAGGTAAAAATGGGTGTTACAGAGAAAAGAGTGGATTCTGTGTTCCTGCGTGCTGTGCTGAAAAGTCATTGTGACCAGCCTAGACTTGGATGCATTTAAAAGCTCAAAATTGAGAAAACAGGGACTCCGCGAAGGAAGTTGTGGGAAAATCGAGGGACGTTTTGTAGTTGTGACTTTTTAGCACCCTGAAGGACTTTGCAGGGAAAGAAGTGCCACGATTTAAGCGCCACGAGACGGCAGGGCGTGCCACGAGCGCACCCCACGCGTACACCCACGCAAAGCCACCGCGGGTCCTATTCCCAAAACACGGGGGGAGCTGGAGCTGGTGGGGCTTCCCTCCAGACCCGGGCACTGCTTAAAGCGAATGGAAGCTATCCTTAAATTCAAACATATATCAAAAGCCCTCTGTAAGGCAGGGATCCACGCGCAGGATCTACATCCACCTGAAAGCAGCCGTCTTTTGCATTTTAAGAAAAGTTTATAACCCTGCTGTAACTGATGTGATTTGACCCAAGCTGTTTTTTTTTCCTCCATCCACACCTGAAGGGCTGTGCGAGAGCAAAGTCAAGTCGGGTCCTGACGGCGAGGAGCTTTTCGCATCAACTTTTAAATGCCTTTGAAGTCAGCGCTGGTAGAGCAAAGAAATTAATCGTGGCTATAGCCAGGCTGGCTGAAACGCAAGCGGGGACGGAGATGTCGCACAAAGCTCTGTGCTCTTCAAACCCACACGCGTGGCTCAGGCACACAGGCTTGGCAGGAGAGGGAGGTTTGCCTGTAAGAGATGTCAGGCAGCTGTCAGTTTATTGCTGTAAAGGCTCTTCCCCACGTGAAATGAGTATGCTCTGTCAGCTCGAGGTGAATAACAGGCACGGTCTGGATAGAGCCGTTGGAAAAGCCAGCATGTGTAAAGAAATTCGTCTCGGTGCGGCAGCGGCATCTTTCTAAATACTGATTTTCAGTCTGGCCCCCATAGGTTAAAATAAAAGAAAGACCATCTAAATATTACAATTGTGAGTGAACGCATAAAGCTGAAATTACACGCAAGTGCTATGCTTTGTTTAAATAATGTTACATTATCTTGTCCGTAGAAAAGAGCCCTGATTTGCGTTTACTTTTTTAAAGGGAAATACAATTTAGGTTAGTTGCAAAAACTATGGAGTGACAAGACTTTTATTCATTATTTTTAACCTAACAATTCTACCATTTAAAATCAGACAAGGGATATTATCTTTGTAATAAAAGGCAATTGAGAATCTAAATGAGAAATCAAATGCTTTTTCATGCTGATTTATTTTAGATTAGAAAAACTTAAACCAGATGTAAACATGAGTTGCTGAAGCATGAAAAGGGAATCACAGCAGAGTGATAAATATCTGAGTCGTGTTGTTATAGGTGCAGATTTGCATTAACCAAAATAAATTGAGCTGTAAGCTTTTCTAAAACTTAATTAATGCTGCAGAACAAAGCTGGAGATCAATTATCAGCTTGATATCTTGGCACAGATAAATTTGAACTAAATTAGCCGTCCAAAAATGTATGTTATCAATATCACATTGAAATTATTACTGTCATAGGATACAATTGGATGCCAGTACAGCCTGAACACAGAATCCTCCGTTATACCCAGGTGCTGGAAATGCAGGATGTATATCCATAAACTCTGATTTTCCCTTTGCAAAATGTGCATCTTTTGCTGAAATAAATGAGAAGCAAGAGACTAGTGATGTACAGACATGATAAGTATTTTTCTAAGCCTAGTCAGGAGCAGGCATGACTGAGTAGGGTTTTTTCCAGAATACGAGAGTTTACTGTTGAGCTGGTGGACAGCTATCATGAATTTAGTGGCAGTACTGAATTAGTGAGACAAAGATGTAATTTCCTTGAGTCTGGTAACTCTTCAGGTACTTTCTTTTGCTACTTTTTTCTGCTCCCTCTTTAGGCTAACTTTATCTGCTCGTAGGTCTGCAGTGTAATTAGGCTTTTTTCATTAGAAGTTTGCACAGTGTGATGTTGTCTGCACGATGAAATGAACATAAGAAATGTATGTAGAAATGCAGATTCCCTGGCTAGGAAGTTCACACGTACAGATAAAATGTTCAGGTATACACCAAGGGGAAAAGTTGTCCTGAAGGACATATTTAAAAATTCTCTAAATTCATTAATTTACTGCAATCTCAACATTATTTGTAATGAGGGCAAGCCTGAAAAGTCCGAACCAAAGCATCCCGAATGAGATTCATGACTCCAAGACCGCATTGAGTGTAAGAATTATAAATTCATAGCGCATCTAATCCATTGCATCCGAATCTGCACAGATCTTCACATGTTAACATGCTCGATCTGAATTTCCTGTTGTCTTTACAAGAAAGATTAAAGCTCTTTGCAGTTCATTCAGTGCACAGCTTGGTATTCGGGTAGGGATGGATGCATGGATGGATGAGTGGTTGAATGGGTGGATGGATGAGGGGATGGATGGATGGATGGATGGATGGGTGGGTGGGTGGATGGGTAAGTGGACAGATGGATGAATGGGGAGATGGATGGATGAGTGGATGGATGGATGGGTGGGTGGGTGGGTAGTTGAATGGGTGGATGGGTGAGGGGATGGATGGGTGAATGGGTGGGTGGATGAAGGGTTCTGTGTTTTCCTTCTCTCATCTGCCAGACAGCATCTTGTGGAAGCTAAAAATACATGAGCGGTTGTCTCGTCATCGGCATCATCTTCTCCGTGATCCCTAATCTTTCCAAAAGCATGATAGGTTCACCACATCCCTTCCACACAGTTTTATTTAAAGGCAATGGCTCCATTTGAAGGGGTTTTTAGTGCTATTTGCCCCCATTCTAAAAGTGCCCAGCTAATGGTGTAGGAGGCTGTGAGGCTGTCATGCACTTCAACCTCTGCTTGAGCAAGGCATTCAAAAGTTTCCAAGACAGAAATAAAGTATCCCAGAGATGGGTTTAGATCTCTTCAATCAATTGTATTGATCAAAGAGTGCTCCATTTTAAATTCTGAGCCAGATAACCCTAATTTGTTTATAAAAGGGTCTCTTTGAAGATAGTCTTAATTAAGTAGAAGGAAAAATAGCATGTCATTAATGTGGAGAGAGCAATATAGACAGCTAAATAAATATCCCATCACCAAAGACACCTGCTGGTGTTAAACCATTTCAAGAGAGTGATTAGGGAATCACTAAATATAAAGGTATTTGTCCTTTGATCAAGGACTTCTGCTTGAGTCCCAGCCAGATAACAGACAGCTTCCTCATTTGCTGTATTCACTGAATAGCAATGAGTGCATGCATGCAGCACACTGGAAAATTCAGCCTCAAAAATGTAATTTATACAAATGTTTGCATACTGCCCAGCACCAGGGAACCCGTTCCCAGCAGGGCCTCAAGGAGCTGCGGTAATTCAGGGTAACTGCAGAAGTCCTGCGTCTCGTGGGGGCTGGTTGAGTCAAAAGTTCACTCTGATCATTTGCCTGTAGCCACCACCCACAGTGAACTAGATTATAAATTAAACGCAGCATCTCCTGCTGAGCTAATACCTGTGTTAACAAAAATGTGAATAAATAGTATTTCACCTCTCCCATGCTGCTGCATTGTGTACTGTGGGTCTACAACCCGGCCAGCTTCATTACACCTTGTAGAAAAATATTACGGACTCGGCATAATTCTTCCCCCTCTAACAGTTTTTCTCTGTCATAGAGTATTTAAGTGTGTTGGTTGATCGTGGCTTGTTACTTAGTTTTTACAGTTCCTTTGAAGTCATCAATATCCCAGCTTCGTTTTGTGGCAGAGTTAGCTCAGGGGAGAGGAGAAGGAATGTGTGACGCATTCAATTCCACTGCTAACTGCTTATTGGGAGGCTGATCCTGTAACCCTTAATCAAGCAAAACCGCTGTCCTTAGTGAGAGAGGGTGAAAATGCTCCAGGATACTTCTTTGACTTGTTTTCATCCTGATACTCATTATTTGAAGATTACATATCCAGTAAGTCCAGAAATAGGGGGTTGTTTTTATGTCCCTGCAAGAGAGTCATCTCATCTCGGAAAGATAGCTAACAGAAACGAAAGCCTTTCCCATAAAGTGCGGTGAATTGCTTCCTAGCTACAAGACCAGCTTCTGGAGCTTTTATTTCCATTTCTCTTATTAACTATTAATAATGATATATGCTCTTTGAAGTACACTCTGTTTACACATAAAGAGCATAATGTAACAGCAATGACAAGGCATAAGGTAAATCTGGGTTTCTATACAAAACATTTTTAGATGATAAAGCATTTACAAGCGAAACAACACAAGAAAAATGTTGGTCACTCGGGGTACCGTTGTGCTGACTTTTGGGACTATTGGAAGATCGCTGACCAGATTAGATTAAAATCACCGTAGCACAGAATTAAATTTTAATGAAAAAATGAATTTTAAATATTGATGACAATCTTTTCTTACAAACCACTTAAAAAAATAACTGTAGCAGCACACTAGCATCACTGAAGTACAGTGACACAAGTGAGAGTTATATGACTAGTAATATCCGTTCAGTGCGTCTGTGTAAATCATTTGCAAATGCAGCTCAGTTCCTTGAATGAAACCCGTGTCTTCTGTGTGGGCCAAACTCTCCGACGCGTGGTCATGCTTTGCTATTAGGTTAAAGGAAAGTTTCAGTTCAGAGGCGGATGGTGCATAATAAGCAATGTGGCCAGGACTCATGTACTTTTCACTGAGCTAGTCACCTCAAACTGTTGAAGATCTGAGAACTTTTTATCAGGTCCAAATGACAGAGAGTGACTTCCCTGATGGGATGGAAAGGTCGCTGTGGCAGGCAATCAGCCCTTGTTACCCTTTGAAACGAATCTGTCCTGCTCTCTGCCTGACATCTCCCTCGCCGTGCCCTAACTAAGCCTCCAAGGAACACGGAAAAATACGCACAACAGATGAGAGTTATGCAACTTCTTGTTAGAACAAAAAATCTCTCTCTACCCTGCTGCTGACCAGGGAGCTCGTGCTTTTGTAGGGTCCGTGCTCCCACGCCTTCAGGTCTGCTCGACCTGGTTTTGCCAAGTTCTAATTCAATAGGCACAGGAGTGAGCAGATTAGGGGCAGAGAGGTTACATGCAGGGAAGGAACTGCAGGTAGCAATAGCTTTTCTGTGTGTTTTTTCTTTTTTTAAGAGTCTCAGGAGCTGTGAATGCCTCAAACAGTGGAATTATTCAAGTCCTAGCAGAAAGGCAAGAAAAGCAATGTTATGTTAGCTAGAAGGTAAAATGTACAATAAAAATGCTTTTATAGGGTTTTCAGATACAATTATTTAGCATATAATTTAAAAAGTAAAAAAGAAAGAAAGAGGAAGAATACTAGAGTGAAGGAAGGAGAAAAAAAACCCCGGAGGCGGAGACAGTCCTCTAAGTGGCTGCAAAATGATTTCACTGAAGCTAACGCTATGCCACCTTCTTCATCTCATATTTGTCAAATAAATCCTCAGGAATAAGCTCCATGAAAGTCACCAGAACAGGTAAAACTAAATCCTGTGGGAAAACATAGAGGTGGTGGGGATCGGCCAGTGCAGCCCCTGTTGCAGCTCTCCCCCAGCCAGCACTCGCGTGGGTGGTCGAGTGACTGCTTGACACTGGTGATGTTTGAGTGACATTTCTAACGCTGACACCTCTGGGCATCATCCCTTTAATAAAACTCAAATATGACTCCGTGTTAATGCTTTTAGGCGGGTATAAGCAAGAAAAGACTCATACTTTCTGTAGCGTTACCTCGCTGTCTACAGTCATCCACAGTTCATGTGAATAAAAAGCATGAAAAAACATCTGCACAATTAATCCAAAGGCTACTTCATCACTTTGTTTTGTAACTCAGAAGGCAGCAAAGGAAAAAAAACCCCGACCATTAAAATCCTGAAATGAAAGCAATATGCATGGCTCGTTTCTCAGCCTACCATCTGAACGTGAACCCAGGTAAGGGGCTGAAATAGTTCGGACACTTTTTCCTCCCATTCCTACAGTAGCTTTAAGACTCCTGAAGACCTGCTAGTCATTTAACCTGAAACTATGCAAACCGAAATTATCAATGAGAAATGGGGGCAACATCAACACAGAAAAAAAGAAGCCCCCCAAAACTTTTATTAGAGTGAAATGTTTAATTCTTGGGACTGCTTTGCTCTTGCCCAAAACTCACTGTCAAAGGCAACCAGCATTGTCAGCCACACACGCTGCCTTGCACAAGAGTCGAAGGAATTTCACCAGCCTGATAATAACTTACTGCCAGTGACTGGATCTGCTGCTGCAACTCCAGAAAAGTATTAAGATCAGAGAAAATCCCCTTGGGAAAAAATAGCACCAGCATCCCCGACACACGCCGGATCGGGATAGCAGCCTGGGATGCGGGTGAGGAGGAGCTGAGCTATCTCGGCAGCCGGGTGGGTGATGGGAAGAAATAAACTTTGTCAGCCTTTCCAAGCTCCTCTCGTCTCTCAGAGCTCTCATTCTGCCCACGCCAGCCAGGTTTGGTTGTTTGAAGATGGAATTACTGAACTGCAAAGGGCTCTGGTTTTGCCCGTCAGTTTTCTTTGTGGGTCACTGCAGTCCTTTATGCTATCGGTGCCAAGTAAATAATTTCCCTTAATACATTAAGGATGAAATCTGTGAAGTGATGCTGCTTTCTGGAGGTATTCCTGGGCACACACCTGGTTCTCTGGGAAACAGAGCACAGAAGAAAAGGTGATGAAAGAAATGCGCCTTCTAGGTCAAACCTCGGCCACCGAAGTTAATGGCAGAAAGCTCTTTGACTTTCCTTTTTCTGTTTTAGTGGGGTCAGGATTTAATCAGGAGGAAACTGAACTTTACATCTCAGGTTTAAAATAAAAAACCCAAACCAACAAAAATTCTTCTTTACCGTTGCACTCCACTAAAACCAGTGAGAATACTTTGAACGGAGCAATTAACAGAATATGCTAGTTAGGTTTTGATTGATGGCTGGGCTGAAGAAAACCACTGGATTTTTTTTTCATTGAGGTTAACTGTGCCTCGTTCAAATAACTGAAAAATAAATAATCTACCACTGTTCTTTTCTTATTGCTATTTTGTTAGCATTCATTGCAATGTAGAGCTAGTTCTTGTTTCTGTTGCTATGGAAGTCTTGTCTTAACACTTACCAGAGAAAATAGTTTAAAAAATGTAAATGGAAGATTGACTCCAAGACATTGATTGTTTCTGCAAAGCACATTATAATTTCATTCTCTTCTTGCTATATCACTTTTTTGATATCAGAATAGAAATTTAAGTTTCAAAGTTATAACAGAATTGTTACATCAGAAAAGAATTCTCTTGGTAATTATAAGAGATTTTTAAAAAATTGTGGGAAAGCTAAGCCCATCTTGACTTATACATTCTGCATTGTTGAGAAATGAGTATTATTTCCTATTTGTAGACTTAAATCTGAAGCTCTGGAGCAAGTACTCTAGAAACCTCATTCTTAACGTACTACATATATGGCTTGGGTTTTGTCGTGGTTTTTTGGTTGGTTTTTTTCAAACAGTAAATGTCTTAATTGCATGAGGAGAAAATTACAGCATTGAAATTGGCTGTGAAATTGTATTATAAGATTCTCTGGGGCAAATTAGCTATAAATCTTTTCATGCAGTATGATGGCCACTTGAAGGTAGACAGACAGACAGACAGACAGACGAGCAGACGGACTGATAGATCTACAGATCTATTCAGGGATTGGAAACCCGTTTGGATTATTGTCCTGAACTGCCCTGGAATCACAGCAAAACTGTCCAGCCAGAAATGTACAAAGGGACTAAAACTAGGTTTTTAAATATTTGAGCAGGAAATGTAAAGACTTTTAGCTCCTGCAATATATAGACTATTTGTAGCAATTAAATTGCTGTGTTATTCTTGATTACATCAGAAAGCTGGGGCAAACGTTTAGAACAATGCAATACCGGAGTCCCTTTGATAATCAGATTTATGATTGTAAGCTCCACAGCGACTTTTGAAAACAGATTATAACCAATTTGGACACTTAGGTAACACAGTCATTTCTTAGGAAAATACCCTGAAACGCCCAATAACCCAGCAAGGAGCCATTACTGGAGAGTGAGAGACAAAGGAAGAAAAACCCATGGAGCAGTGCATTCACAGCAACACTTCCACTGCATGCTATAGCAACCTGTCCCTCCTGTCCTGGATGCCTCGCAGCCAAGCCGAATGGAATCAGTAATGCAGCATGACTTTTTTGCACCTATGTTGATCGACAAAACTGGGATTCATGAGCCACTAGTACTTCCTTCACTTGCACAGTTTAATAATCACAAGCCTCTGCGCTTCACGGCACACGGGCATCCTCTCCATCCCATCTCCATCCTTCACCTGAATTTCAAGCTTACCTTTTTCCTTGCCCATCATTGCTTCAGCTCCCAGCCTGATGGGTGGAACTGGTGGTTGCCTTCCTAGAGCCATTCCAGCGAGGAAAATATCTGTTAAAGTATTCTAAACCAATCTCTGGCTTTAACGTGGCTTTTGAAGCTACCTAAATTACAGCTTGCAGATTGGTCCTACTCTCAGAATCTCTTTGGTTTCTCTTGCTTATTTGGACACGACATCATGCCTGCAACCTTATTTTGTTCAATCACCGACATAACAAACAAGTTTTTATGCATGATTTGCTCATTAGTAGCTGCTTCAAACAGCCCATCTCCCAGTACATAATCCAATTTTAAAAATAATTGGGAAAATGATGTAGTGTAATTAGCATTCAGAAATCTGTTTTAATCCATATGGCTCTAGGTCAGTTCGGGAGAAGTAATTTCAATTAGTCATTAATTGTTTGGGTTGGGGGGAGCAGGGGGAGTTTGCATGTTACACAATCCTGCGGTATCACCTCCTGCTGCGGCCGACTTGGCCGGGCGGCTCCATGCGGCAGGGAATAAGATCTTCCAGAAAAGACAAACTCGCTAACGATTCACTTGGCAGAGCTTTTCTCTTTGATTTATTTCAGATGTAAGGATCTGCTCTTGCAACTTTTAAAGTTGGAGGAAGTTTAGCAATTTACTTCAACGGAGGCAAGATTGGAGCTTAAATCCTGGGTTAATGCAGAGTGACGCGGTCGTTGGAACTGGGCTCGTTAGAGTTGCCGTGGTTCTTCCCCGTGTGTATGTGTGCATGCATGGGTGAAAGTGGAGCGCTAATGTCAATACCTTGGCCACATACCAACTTCAGTAATGCCACAGAAGTAAAATTCAGCCCGAAGCCTGAGCTGGAAGAACTCTTCACAGCCAGGCTTGTAATGCCGTTGACAAGTGACTCATTTGTGGCATGGCAGAAGTGGGTACGTCTCTGTGAGATCTCCTCTTTAGTTTATCAGGATAAGCACCTGGCAAAAAGTAGGAGTCAAAAAAACCTTCCAAGCAAACAAATGAGAGCAGACATTATTAAGGGTGGAAATACCTTTATAAAACTGCCTGAGCAGATAGATGGAGATTTTTATTGCTGTACAAATGACTGTTATGTACAAGTCTAACAGGCTGCAGTGGAGATGAATCATTTAAATTAACTTAATCACTACATGTTCTGCTAAGGGGTTATCTGCGAATCTTATTAAGTATCACTGCTAATGGTTGACATGTTTAGGATGTTGTTTTGAAACTCAGAAGTCACAAAGTTTACATCTGATAGAGAAGTAAAATCCTAGAATCACAACAGCCTGACTTTTTATTGTGGATGCTTCATTTAATAACTCCTTGGAGAAAAAAATGACAGCATTAGGATTTATGTTCTCACTTCAAGGTATTCCACAATTCATCTTGAGAAACTCTGAGCATTTTCTTAAGCAATTTAAAATAGAATGATTTAGGGTTTGTAAGCATATCCATTTCTAACTTGTTGCTTGTGCACTTTTCTCGATTAAGTACATGGGGCCGTTACAATTATCACACTGCTGGGTTTGCCAACATTGTAAAGCACCTTTCTCATTCACCTCATTTAACAAAATCTAACAAAAACGTTATTGATACAGGCTTGTGCTGTAGAGCTGTATTGCATGCATTTCTAAGGTACCTCATCCATCAAATTTCACAGTTTAAGGCCCTGGGAAGGGGAGGTAACTGGCCATTTTACGTCGCTTCGGTGCCGTTTGGCTCCCGAGCTGGAACTCACACCGCCGAGAAATCCCACTAGCTCCCATTTTTTCCTCCGTATTAGATGTAATTGTACTGGCTAATGCAAGGATTCAGTGGATCAGCTTGGGCAATATTTCTTAATGATATAAAGCAGTGTAGGAGGACAGAGCTTGAAGCGGAGGGTTGAATTCTCAGGCTTAATGAGACACCGGGCTTCAGCTTATCTATTCAAGCAGGGATTTTTATTGACAGAAGGAGCAGGAATGCAAGGGTTGGAAACGCAGCGACCATGGCAGCTACCCAGAAGATCACCTTGACTGCAGCTCCTGTGGTCAGATGCCCGTCCTGGCCTCCGGCAACCAGGGGCTGCCAGGAAGATTCTGCATTATCCTCTTCCTCAGTCCGAATCTCAAATCCAAAGATTTGAACTCATCCTTCCGATTTACTCCCTCTGCAGACCAGCTGGCACACGGGCCTGCCTCTGCCCTCTCAATCTTCTTTTTCCTCCCTCAGTAATTTTCCATTTAGCACCTGCTTCCACCTGCTCCCCTAACTTGTTGCGATTCCTATTGGATTTATGCAAAACGGACTTAATCTTCCCAGAGCCACATCACCGTGCCCGTGCATGCGACGAAGAGACGCGTATATATGTGTATATATATATATATATATGCTCGTGATATTCTCGGCTACTATCGACGATAGGCATGGGAGCGTATTTTGCAAACTCAGCAGTTTGAAACAGTCTCCGTACCCGCATAATTTTATTACTGTCGTATCAGCGAGGCTGGTTTGGGCTCAGCGTGCCTCGAGGGCGAGGAAGAGGAGGGCGCGGGTGCGGAGAAGAGCAAGGGGTAGGGGTGCGGAGACGCTGCCCCTCCGCCTCCGCTTGCACCCCGGTCCCGGCACGGGTATCAACAGGTCCACAGATGAACACGGCGTCGGGTTTTAATGACGGGACAGGGAAATAATATTGAAGAGCGGTGGGATGAAGATGGTGGGAGCAGGGGGTTGCGGGCTGTGACGATGGGGGTCCTGGGGGACCCCGAGCATCTGCCGCCGGGAGCGGGGGGTTGAAGGCACAGCCCCGAACTCGGCGTGGAAGGCGATAAAGCTGGTCACATTCAGGTTTTTATTTCTGGTGATCACACAGCACGCTTTTAAGCCTATCAAGAAATATTCAAGTACTACCGCTGCACTTCTTTATGGCTTTAAAACTGATGTAAATTTACATGCAAATTAGGCGCAGCCCTCAAGCTCTTGGCAATTTGCCACCGCAGCCTTTGATATTGCCCCTGAGTAGATCATCTTTGATGAGAAAGCCATCAGTCATCCCACAATACTGGAGGAGGATAATTTCCCTGCATGAGTTGCATAAAGATGGCACTGCATATTCGGCAGAGCGCAGCCCCACAAGTAAAGAGAGGAAAGAATTCTGCTTTCAGGGTTTGGTTGGCTGGTGGTTTCTTTTCTAGGCTACTGAGCAACTGCAGAAATTGGATTTACAGGATTAAACCAATATTTTTTTTGGAACCGAAATTCAGCAGTCTCGTGTATGCAGAAGTGATTGGATCCTTGGATAAAAAGTACAATTTAGCTGTCTTGTGTACATTCCCTGATACAGCTCATTGCAAATATTGTATTTCTTCCCACTTCGCTGGCTTACTGGTTAAATTTACCTATCTGTAAAGAATGTCACAGAGAAAAATAATTCCTGGGGGCATAATTCCCATAATAACTGGTCATCCCTACAAAAATATTTTGGGGGAGCAATTACTGTATAAGAGTCATTACAATTGCTTACTGCTATAAATTCCTACTGTTTACTGCTTGATTGCTTGTTTTAGTGAAATGTTAATAATGCAGCAGTGGATAGAAAGAGTCGATAATGAAGTAATGTGTATTTATGGGATATATGTCCAAATGATCCTTAGTGCATGGTTAGTTGAAAATAAATAGTGTATTGATTGGAACAGCTATGGAACAAAATGGTATTTCAACACGTGGTGATAGTTGATAATTACTTGGAAGCCTTTTTTGTTGTTGTTAATATAGCAACTAGTCTATTTTTAGCTCCTTTGTATAGATAATGTTTTCCAGGGGTTTCTGTATCAGTTTTAAAATTCTGCCTCTGATGAAAATACAATATTCATCCATATCTCCCGTCACAGGGATATCTACATAGTCCCATTTCGACACGGTCAATACCAATTTGAAAGAGGTTTTAAATGGCATTTAATGTACCCACATTACTAATAATCCATTAAAACCACATAATCTTCTGTCATGGGAAATACCAACAGAACCCATTTCCATGAGCTCCATGTAGTGGAAGTTTATAGGGAAAAAATATCCAAAATACTCAGGTTTTGGGGTTGAAATCTTTCATGGCAATATTTTTGGGGTAAATGAGTGAAAATTATAAGCAAGGTGAAAAAAAGCACGAAAAAGCAAGGAATAAAACAAAGCAGGGGAGGGTTATCTGGTGAATAGATTCTCCTCTGTGGTTTGATGGACTCTGATCTCATATTCAGTTTTCCTTGTATTCTAAAGCCAACAGATAAAATTCCTATACAGAGGAAGAGCTGATATAGCTTATTGGGTGAATATCTGATTTTAAAAAATAATCCAGCTGTGAAAAAGCTGGAATGGGTTGCAAATTTGGAGTAAATGAAGCACCAGTTTCAATCAAAAAATACAGCAATAATTTGCTTCTTTTTTCATGTCAAAATAAATGAAAAATTAAAGATTATTTTTAAAACATTAATTGCATATTCTTACCTGCAGGCAGTAGAATTGGGTTTTGCCAAATATATGGGATATTTTAACCAGATATTTGGCATTGATATTTACGAATGAATTACTAATCCCACATATTTGGTATTGACTCTTGCAAAGGGATGTAAATATTGACTTGCAAAGCTGATCTCAGAGTGAAAAAGATACTTTGTCTCTGTTTTGCCTTACAGTCAACACACATTACAATTACTAGCATCATTGTCTAGTACTCTGATTTTGTAGCTGGGAAAAATATAGACTAAAGAAGTCTGAGGATGTGTTCACTCTCCAAGGTATGACGCACCCAAAATGTTACGCAAAGCCTCCTCTACCCGCCTTTATCCTTTAGTCTTAAGATCCCTCTCAGTTAGGTCACAGCTCAGAAGACCACGATATGATCTCCTGTAGGCGTTGTTTTAAGTGCCATTAGAAGCAGAAAATCTATAGCGATCTGTCCCTTGGCCTCTTTTATAATTCATCAAGTATTTTGTAGTTGTGATCATCTATATTAAGAACTTCCAAGCTACTAAACTACGAAGTTCGATCCCATTTGATTGCCTGTCTGCAGCATGTCCTGGTTTCGGCTGGGGTAGGGTTAATTTTCTTTCCAGTAGCTGGTACAGTGTTGTGTTTTGGGTTCAGCATGAGAAGAATGTGGACAACACCCTGATGTTTTCAGTGGTTGCCAAGCAGCGTTTATACCAAGTCCAGGATTTTTCAGCTTCTCCTGCCCAGCCAGCAAGAAGGCTGGAGGGGCACAAGAAATTAGGAGGGGACACAGCCAGGACAGCTGATCCAAACTGGCCAAAGGGGTATTCCATACCGTGTGACGTCATGCCCAGTATATAAACTGGGGGAGTTGGCCTGGGTGGGATCGCTGCTCGGGAACTAACTGGGCATCAGTCAGTGAGTGGGGAGCAATTGCATTGTGCATCACTTGTTTTGTAGATTCCAGTTCTTTTATTACTGTTGTCATTTTATTATTGTTATTATTATCATTATTAGTTTCTTCCTTTCTGTTCTATTGAACTGTTCTTATCTTAACCCACAAGTTTTACTTTTTTTTTTCCCCCAATTCTCTCCCCCATCCCACTGGGTCGGTGGGAGCGAGCGGTTGCGTGGTGCTTAGTTACTGGCTGGGGTTAAACCATGACACAGCATCAGAAAGCAAAAAGTTGAATCATTTATTCATTTGTAAACCTTCTCTGCACAGCACATTCGACTTTGTAGATTTAAGAACAGCTATCTTAATACCAGTTAGTTTAAAATGAAAACGAATGTAACGCAGAGCTATAAGCATTTACCAAACAATTGAGGTACTTTTTGCTTTAGGAAAGCAGAAAGCAGCACACGAGTATACCATTTTGGTAATTCAAAGGACAGTTAAGGGTTTTTTTGCATAGGAAGAATCAGGGTTACAGGGCATTTGTTGAAGCAGTTGTAAAGCCAACCCACTTTCTGTAATTGCCAGTACAAGTCCAAGAGTGCAGCCCGCAGCGGTTGCACGACTACAGCTCTGTTTATTGATCCCTGTGATTCAATGTTTTTGCTCATGGGCATAAGTCAGCACTTTCAGCAGATCAGCACAATGGCTGAAGGATCAATCGTTACTTCCCCCTCCTGATCCATTTAATTGTGATATCAAAGATGGAGTAATCCTTGCTCAGGTTAGAAGATGTATTTGAAGCTTGGACAAAACTGTGTTATAAAGGCAGAGAGACTCCGGTATGCAGATCTAAAGGAAAACCTACTAATTCCAGGAGGCGACCCGAAAGATGCAGCCAGTGATGCTGAGCTTAGTTTAAATTGTTACAACAACCAAGTCAATAAATAAAGTGGTTCAGTTCCCTCACCTCTCCCTTGGCAGCAGCCGAGAACTGAAAGGCAAACCGTCTCTGCAGGACAATGGCGCTCCAGGGAAATTATTAAGCTCAGACTCAGAGTCTTTATTTTGACATTCAAGAATAACCCAGAGTGCAGACATGTTATCAGGCATGTGAGGGCTGAGCTCGTTTGAGCTTTAGCTGTGCCTTTTCTCTCTCTTTTTTAAAAAATCTCTCTTTCCTTCCATCCACCAGTGTTTAACCAATGAGAAATAATTTCTTTAAAAAAAAAAAAAAAAAAAAAAAAAAGGCTTTGCAGAACAGCTGCTGGTTGTTGTACTTAATGGAGAGGTGTAATTAGAGAGCTGGGATACCAGCGTGTTTAAATACAGAATTGCTGCCTGTGGTGGGGTTTTGTTCCTTTGCTCAGAGGTTTGTCCCCCCCTGCCTTTAGCTCTGCAGGATATTAAGGCTTTCGCACTCCCTGTGGAAGATTACTGTATAGCTTCTGAGGCTTTACTGGCAGCTATGCTATGGAGGAAGTCTGTATGGGAGCCAGGAGGAGAGGTGGTGGGAGAAAGGAGATTTCTTCAGGGCTTCTGCGCTGGTACACCATCAAGACAACGCACCTGAGGCTGTTTGGAGTGAGACATCATCTCCTGATCTTCTCCCGCCTCGTTTGGGTTTCTCTCCATCCTCTAGTCCTAAGAACGCTTCCAAGGAAGTTAAAGTTAGTGAGTCCACAAGACCCGCGGTAGGCTTTCTTCCCTCTGGAGAAGACACCTTGCCCCAAGGCCAGCGCTGTCCCTGGCAAACAGCCTCCTCCACAAAAGCAGAGGAAACTCAGAAACGGACCCGGAGAATCGAGAGAGGATTTTTGTCTAGGAAAGAGCTTAGGAAAGTTTAGGCTGTTTGGCTGCCCCTCAAGAGGTGCAAGAAGGACGGAAGAAACGGCAACCGCTCTTGCTCCCTTTGGGTTCCAAGGGAGAGATGGGGGATAGCCGGGTGGGGTGGCTGGAGACTTTGATCCAGAGAGCAACCGGGTTAACGCAAGAGCTGCAATTAAAGGATTTCGCTGGAGGGGTGCAGAATTTGCCCCCAGGGTCCTGACTGAGCGAGGAGGACAGGCAGGAGGGATCAGATCCCGGCTGTCACCGTACGGAAGAAAACTGAGCATCGTTGCAACACCAGGCATCTCTGTCCGGCAGCCGATGGAAAGGTGAAGCGAGGGCTCCCTCCCCTAATTAATTTAGAGTGGCCTGCAGATAAATCAAGGCTGAAAATTCATAGCTTGCCTTAGCTTTGAAATTACATCTGAGGCACATAGTTATCCCATGGTTTTTCTACCGGGCTCCAGCAGCGCTGTCTTATATGGCAAGAGCGTGTTCTGGTTCCCACTGAACGGCCGTTCGCCTCTGCCTGACACCGGTGGCACCCCTGGAAGCAGCAGGCTGGGGACCTGCTGCGAGATTAATTCCCTTATCAAGGGCCTTACGAGGTGAAGGAGAATCCCAGATGGCTGCTGGCCTCTCGTAGCATCTCTGCAGTCCAGGGGAGATGTTGCACCAGCACCCGGACAGATTTGTGACCGATTTCAGCTTTCCCTGGACCATAAAGGACATCGATGTGGAACCCCAGCCTACAAGGAGAATTGGGCTATAACATACACGGTGAGACGGGGCATGAGGAGCTGGGGGGTTTTAATGTATGTTTTGTCAGATTTTGTTTTCTTTGAGAACTGGGGATAATTTTGCGTTTTGACCAGTACGGTGTAGTTTCGTGCTGTGTTGTGGGAGCAGAGAGGTACCAACCAGGAGCAAGACTGTGTTCCTAAGTGTCCAGTATCGGACCTGGAGACTTCTCAGCTGATCCTTCCAGCACCCTAACACGACAAAGCATAAGCACAGGTAATTCTGCAAAATTGGATTTCTCAAATTGTCCTTCAAAACTGACAAATTGTCCTCGTTTAATTTTGCATTTAACTGCAATCGCAACAGTTGACTCTTTCATATTAGTGATATTAGATTAAAAAGGCTTCTGTCTACACAAATTGGGTAACACATCCTGCCACCTTATTTACGCCCACAAACAGGCAAAAATTCAAGATCTTTGTACATACATTTGAAGTGAAGTTGGAGGTGGTGAATCTGTGACAGAGATATTGTAAAGATAGGAGCACCGAGTGGAAAAGGCATACGCGTAAATAAAATAATTAGGGAAAAAGTGTCAGCATACAAAGCAGGGGAGGGACAGAATAAGAAAAGCAAAGCAAAATGCAGCTTCACTGGGATGGGAACACACAGCAGGTGTTTGGACAGCAAACAGGCAATAGTAGATGATTTTATGGCAACCCTACAGTGAAATGAGGTCATGCTGCAGACGGAGGCAAACTAATGGACGAAGATGGAGGCCTTTAAAAATTAAGACGTACAGAAAGAGGTTATTGGAGGTAGAGCTGGCATAAAACTGCAGAGGTGGACGGAGAGGTATCAACAAAGAGGCAAACGGTAGGAAAGAAGGAGAGGCAGTGTATCACGTACTCCCTGTAGAGAAAACGATTATCACTTTTAGATAACTTTAATAGTCCAAATCCTTGAGATACTGTTATCAGGAGAAGGAGCTTGAAATACAGCACTAGATAAAAGCAAATCGGAGCTCTGACACAACTTCTGTAATAGCATCCCACCTCTGTAAGGCGATGCTGAGGACGTTCAGATTTTGATCTGCTGCTGCACTGCGCTGGGTGTGATCCAGCGCTCCAGAAGTCAACACAGTTTGATGCTCAGCGTACAATTTTTCTTTGCACTTTATGTCTAAAGCAAGGCAACTTTTCTGGGTTAACAGTTTTTCTCTGAAAAACAGAAGTTGGGGCAGGTAACCTGGAAGTGGTTCGAGGGCAGAAATGGAGGGGGTTTGTTCTGATTTGCTATGAAGCGCATCTGCTTCTTTTTTTCGCCATTTGGGAACCAAAATCCAAACTGTTTGCAGAGGTCTCTTCGCGACTGTTTTCCTCGCTTTGCATAGTTTATTTCTGTATCTGTATATTTGCATGTAGATGGATTACATATATAATATAGGTATAACTTTATAAATATAAATTATACTGCTATAAACTATACTTCAGTACTTCTGCCCTACCTTTTTAGCCTTTGTTGCCTCTCATGCGTTTATTGTTGATTTTCCTTTTCTTGTCTCACTACATGGTGATCCCAGCTATCTTCTAACCTGTAATAGCATTCATTTTTTCTCCCCTACCTAGGGCATTGGAAACAACAAAAAAGCTATTGTCTGAGAAGCAATCACAGAAAATGCACTCTATGAGTTAAAGGTATGGCTCTGTCTAATAACCGTGTTATCCCTTCTGTTCCGAGCACTGAGCCAATATTTGATGTCCTGCAGGTTGTTTCCATTAGGAAGAGAAAGCGATGATAGAGTCGTGTGGTCCTCTGATGAGCCCCTGTTTGTTTGTAGGGCACGTTCTCACTCCCGTTTCCCGGAGCGCAGCAGGGCTCGAGCTGTCGGAGACCATTTCCTCGCCCGCCGCACCGATCCCCCTCTACTCAAAGTTCAGTACCAGCGACGTTTTCTTAGCTTTATCTCTGGGCAAGTCCGCAGCTCCTCTGTGGCCCTGGGTAACGCCCCTTTGCTGCCTTTTCTTGGCGTTTCTCCACTTTTTTTATCTCTTTCCCCCCCCAGTGCACAGAACATCCCAAAGCAACCTCAGAAATCTTTGCTCCTGCGTGTGCTTGGCACACAGCGGCGGTTTGCATGGAGGCTGCTGCTCTTCACCCATTAACCCAGGTACTCGCATTACTGAGAGAGCTTATTGCGTGAATTATTTTTCTAAAAGATAGGGTGGGTTTTTTCAACTAGTGAGTTAAAGCAGATTTAATCCAACCTACGAGAATAATCTCTCTGATTTGATACCTGACCAGGGCTGGCTATCTTTGCACCTTGTTACAGGTATGCTCCTAATAATAGTAAGGGGGGGTTATTACTTCTTTCTTTAATTTATATATTTCTGGTTTCTATGCTATCGGTCTGAGTAGCCAAAAAGAAATGTCTTCTGAAAGCTAGCTTCTACTGTGGGCTCTTCCCTAAGCAAGGTGGAAAATCCCTCTTGCAAATCATGGCTGAGTATGTAATAAATGTCACCTCAGTGTTTGCTTTGCAGTAAAAGGTTGCAAACTCACCTATGAAACCATCAACCAAAGCAATCCACTATGGCAAACGCTCATAATTCACACCAAGGGTATGTTTAAAATAACACAGAAAGCTGAAGATTTGCGATTGGGGTGAGATGCTGCAAGGTTGCAAAGAGAACAGGTAGCTGCTCATATCTCACGGCCAAATCCCATGGCTCTGATGTGGCCATAGGGCCACTCTTTATGGGAATCTGTGCTTTATCAGAGATATTGAAAACCCCTCCAGGTATTCAGATAGAACAATAACTCTGTATCTCCCTTCTTCCCAGTTTCTCGCTGAAATGGCTTGATTACTTTGTAGTTTTTGTGCTGTCTTTTTCCGTAAGAATTTTACAGTTGTAATAAGGGAAAATCAACTTGAGATAGGCGTTGCAGCCAGTTCTGAATGCAATGAGGTCAACGACGAGGTCATCCTCACCTAGTTGTAATGTGTGCCATGCTCCTACTGTGGTCTTTGCTTGGGTTGTCTCCTGTTCTCACAGGCCTCCTGGTCTTTGGCATAGTTCTTTAAAAAAAAAAAAAAAAAAAATTGCTGAAAAAAAACCCAACATTAAGTAGCTAATAAGCCAAAATGCTCATTTTTAAAAAGTGATTCATGTTTATTGTATAATGAAGAGGAAAAAGTCCTTTAATTAATATTAACAATTGAGAGAAGATTAGACCAAAAATACCCTATTACCACTTTCTCTAATCCACCTATAATTGTGTACCAAGCTATCGGGGAAGCATTTAAAACCTGAAAAAAACCTTAGTAAGAACCAGAAGGTAATTGTCCGCTTCAGGATCTCCAACAGTTGGATGTGGACGTAATCCAGCTACTATATTCTTTTTTTCTGTACTTGCAATGCTCTTCACAGTCCTGCAACAGTTTGGGCTGTTAAACGGAGCCCGTGTGGTGGAGTCGAGCACCTAAAATGCAGAAGCTGCCACCGAGGAGGAAATTTATTCCAGAGTGATAGGAAAAAGGTTGTCCTTCTCTGGATTTTTGCAGTAGAGAGGTATCCTGTCTCCTGTGATTTGCCCCTCTGTATTAGAAAAAGTACATGTTTCAGTGTTAAAATAATTTAGATCACTTTGCCTGGAAAAATGTGGATCTGATTACCGCTAGTTTGCATCACTTTTTACTTACGTTTGGAGAAGGCAAAGCTCTCCAGTGAATTAATTAATTTCAATTTTGACAGACCGCTTAAATCAGCTTAGAAAGGCCACAGTTGAGTAAACCCAGCTAGCAGTTTATGATTGCTTCTTTTGGAAGGACCTGCTCAATACCGACAGCGATTGAAACAGTGCATTAAGGAGAACCACTTAATTAAATAACTGTTACAAGAGCAGACAATGGTAAAGTGTGTACAATTCCTATAAGAAATTGATACGAAGTTTTCAAGAGCCATAAGGAATTTTGTTTTACATACATAAATTTACCTTCACCATCCAATGGAAGATGTGCCACTGTGTCACAGATCTGATCACGCTTTAGCTTTCCAACTCTGTGTGTATACACAGTAGGCTCGCATCCTGCAGACAGAAGCTTGCAGCTGTCTTTTTCCAAGACTGGAAGATATTTTGTTGGTATGTAATTAAATTAAAATGTTTAATCAACCTGAAGTTTTCAAAACTTGGATGTTAAATACATATATATATTTTTTTTTCTCATACTTTAGCCCTCTGATTTATATTTCACTCTTGAAAGGTCCATCAGCCTTTCATGTGACAGTCTGGCGTGAACTCTGTCCCAAAGAAAATACACATAAAACATGTATGTACCTATGAGGATGAGCCAGCAGACCTCTAGACCAAAAGTGTCTTTCCATACTGGTCTCAGTGGACACAATCTTTGGACCATCTTCTGTGAAATATGGATTCCGTCCTTGTCTGCCATTTAATTGTATTAAGTGCAGCAAAATTTTAAGATGGAATCACAGCATAGTTTCTTAAGCTAACAGAGTCCTCTGCCTTTAATTTCTGCAGAAAATATTTTCACATTCTTTTTTTTATTGTGAGAAAAATAATTAAAATGCCGTCACCTACAACTTAGAGATGGGAATAAAATTTGCGTTATCCTTAATCACTGTTGTTTTTTCCTGAGTTCCGGCACATAACCATAGCCGTCAACCTCATTGACCTGTTTAATTTTTAATTTACTAGAGGCCTGCCACTAATGTGACCTCTTCAGAAATGACACCCTCCCTAGGAACAGTTGCGGTCAGGTAAACTTTTGTCTTCTCCTGGTTCACTCTTCTCTTTTGAATTATTTACAAAGGTCATGAATTTCTTAGGAAATCAGGCAACAAGATGCTGAGAAGTGAAGAAAGCCCTTCGTAAGTTTATATCTGGGAATTAATTTACTTGAATTGGGAGGCAGCGCTATGGCCAAAGGGAAAACGTGAAACCCCATACACTACACAATGAAATTACTTCTTGTTGCTCATTGTTTCAGGTCAAGCAGGTTACTGCGCCCGTAAATTTCTTTTATATGAGACCCCGTTGCTGCAGACGACAAAGTCATCAGAACCTATACACCTCGGGGAGCCTTAGCAATTTACATGGCAAAGCAAAGATGATATAGGATCGTACTTCATAGCAGCCGATGGGAGATTTTCCATCTGCTCCAGTGAGGCCAAGATTTCATCCAGGATGGCTTTGAAGGGCTTCTGACTAAAACAGACCCAAAGAAAAGGTGCAGCAGTAGGAAATGGTGATCAGTAGATGAGAGTGCAGGATACGGTCCTGGGCTTGCTCTGATGCTTTGTGGTAGCATGTACATTTTCATGACCTTATTCGGAAAAAAAAAAAATCATTTCTGGTTTTAAATTATAATAAGAGAACTGAACAGCACAGGTAATACTAAAATTGTGGTCTAATCCTATTCCATTATCGAAGCAATTCCAAGGTTGTAGGGGGCAAGCAGGATTTTTTTTCTCCTCTGTCTTTTTTATATCATGTAGATTTCTGTTAGAAATCAGTGCAGCCGCTCAGGCTGCGAATCTGCATGTTTCTGAGCAAGCCAGCTAGATCTGCGGTTTTACCACGACGGAGGGCAGAGGAGCGGAGGGACGGGCTCCCCGGGGAGGCTGTGCCATCCTCATCCTCGCAGGTTTCAAGACTCGATGGGCGAAAGCCCTGAGCAGCCGGGTCTGACCCCGGAGCTGGGGCAGGGGTTGGACCTGAAGCCTTCCAAGTCCTTTCCCACCGGGATTATTCCAGGATCCTGTGAACTGCGTGGAAAAGACAAGTTGCTATACATCAACTGAGAAATTTTGTAGGTATTGTAAAGGCTTGCTCCCGATTCACATGTACCACTCTTTCTTCTGGTGACCTCTCTTGTGAGCCCTGAATGAACCCAGGAAAATATGAAAGGGAAAGCGTTAAATTGATCCGGTCTGAAATGATCTATTTATTTTGGTGTGGCTGCCAAACTGAGAATCACGGTCCCATCTGTACTGCAGTACGGGCCAGGCGTCTCAGCTCATTGGGATAGGCACTTAACAGAAACTGAAACGTGGTAACGGTGCCAGAGAATTTACTGTCAAAGTAAAAGCTGGGAAAATATGGGTGGCTCTCACGAAAACTGGGAGAAATACAAGGTTACCATGAGGACCACAAGCACCGTCCTGGGACTTTAGTTCCTTGACTGTTATCAGGTTGTTTAGGTTTTGGGTTTTTTTCTCTGCAGGAGTCGCCGCAGAGGTGACCTTTAAGGGAGAGTTTGAAAGAGGAAGAAAATCAGGTCTCCTTTTAGCTTTTGAGAGGGGAATTCTTTCAGGCCATTGAGACCGGCATGAAATGCAATTCAGAACGCAGAGGTATGACACAGCGGCAGCCAAGCCTGCGTTAGTGTCAGAGCAGAGGCAGGGATCGACATCTCCGTAATAGTTTGTGTTTGAAGCAATAGGGAAGAGCAGCCAGTGGAGGCTGCGAACAGAGGAGTCGTTTGGCTGAAGCAATGAGCCAGCAAAATTATCTGCGAAGAAGGATGGCTGTAAGTGAGGTGATTTGGGATTTGTCAGGGTCAGAGAGATATTTCTAGTAGTCCAAGGCAGAGGTTAATCAAGACCAATATGAGCACTTTGCAATGTGCAGTTAAAAAGCAAAACTCTTACATTTGTTGTCTAAGAAAGACCTTAGAAATGTTGTGCAGGAAAAAGCACAGAATTTGACTCCAGTGGAGCTTACATCAAATTATGTGAACTAATGGTAGGACTCGTCTCTTCATCAACTTGGATAATATTGCTTCTGGGAAGCAGAGGCAATATTAAATTGTTGCATCTATGTAACAGATCGTAACTTCATCTCCCTCTCTTTATTCTCATTTAAGTGTTTAGGATTCTTTAAAACTGTTGGTGATACAACGATGAAGATATAATCCAAGTCCGGCAGTACTGCTGATCAGGACCCATGAACAGCACAGCCAGTTACTGAACATAGTTTTATTTTACTACTTGAACCCAATTAATATCAAATGGTTTATTAGCAATTAAATAGCTTATGTTTAAATTTTAAAAATGTTTGGGAGATAAATATTTGAGGAAATAGAGGCTGTTACAGGCACTTTCTCAGTTTAGATACTTGGCACGTCAGTTTATTATTCTATTTATTGCGAGAAACTAAAATGAGTCAAAAAAGCAAATGCTTCCTCTTTGTACAAATTGCCCATGAAGCGAATCATTAAGCGGTAGGCTGTATCTATTGTACAGAAGAGCTGCTCTGTGCAGCTGATTGCTACGGTCCAGGCAGTGCAATATAGACAGTTCTTCATAATAGCCTGTGCTGCAATAACAAAGAAGTATAATGAAGAGTTTAGGTGGCATTATTTTTTTAATAAAAAAAAGGAAGGGATGTTTCACTCCAAGTTTTAAGGACGCTTGTAAACAAAGCCTCTTGTTTCTGTCTTGTGTCTGTGAATATGATGTTGTCCTTTAGCAGAGTTCACAGTAAATTTAATATGAGACACCCTCCCTTATTCCTTGTCCCACTCCAGTGGTTCCACTGGGTCTTCCCTGGCCATCAGGATTTTTGGCGGTGGGTGTCGGACGAGGCGTGGGGTGTGTGTCTCTCCCGTACTGCTGATCTCGGGTCCTACTTCTGGAGCTGAAGGCAACTGCAACTTCTCTCGCCTCTTATCTACCACCAGCTCTGAAGTTTTGTTCCTTAGCTGAGGTGGCGGCAGCGATTAATGATTTATTCAGTAAGTGCCAAACAAAGAGTGAGGGCCCATAGGGATGGGCATTGTGGAGGTCTGTAACAGAACGATATCCCTTCTATCTAAGTAACGGGTGAATGGCATTGAAAGGATGGGGCAAGTAAGGCTTCTGGTATAGTCCGGGCAAAGGTGTGGGCTATTGCCTCTGAAAGAGCCACGGCTTCACCTGCATTGTAGCAGACCTTTGGGAAAGTAACTCTTAACTGCAATAAAATACTTTGCTGACGTTTAGAATTTTAAAGTCCATGCGAAAGGTATTCGAAGTTACCAATTGCTACTTGTTTCTTAAAATAATGGTATTCACAGAATGGTATCTAAATGAAGTTTAGAGAAGTAACTTAATGAATAACGATGGGAAGAAACCATTGCGGGAGCAATTGCTACAGAATTGCAGCGGACAAATAATGCACAGTTCGGCTTGCTGTTGCTGTATGAATGTTTAACAGGAGGACGTTTGCCATCCACATTTTCTTGGTGATTTTGCAAAATTGCATTGCCTCTCCCTTTTACCATCAATCCAATTTTTGGATTGTCTATTGATAAGTTGAAGAAACTTCATCATCTCTTGAGATGGCTACAAAAGGCTGTGGGAATTTAGGCTCCCCAACTGAGTCCACTAATGAGAATTCTGTGCCCTTTCTCTTGACAAACCGCTGCCTGAGACTGCCTGTGACAAAGGGGGCTTGCGAGAGATCCAGTGCTGGATTGCAGCCAAAAGGGCTCTGACTTGTATTGCGAAAAATACTGGGTCTCTTCGTTTCCCACTGATTTTAATGTACTTGAATGTGCTCAGTATTTTGTAATGCCATGTTCTACTATAGGGGGAAAAAAAGTTAATTACACTCCATACAAATATTTAGCCACTCTATGTAATGCATCTAAAATGTGAGGCAGCAAGCTATCCCCTCAGTCCACTTATCAGTATTTTTTCCTGACTTTCTAACTTCAGTTATTTTCTCATTATTGCACTGTCCTTCCTTAATGCATGGATTACATGATAGAACAGAAAATATGTTCTTGTTTATCCAAGGGAAAAATTAACACAAGTACTTTTATTGCACGTCCTTATAAGCAAAGCAACTTGCCTTCTAAAGTGTCTTCATACATTAGAAACAGAGGAATTATACAAAAAGAGTACTATGGTATTTATGAACAGATAATATTTTCTTTCCCTTTACTCAGTGCTGATACAAAAACATCCTTGCTCTTAGGTTTAAATTAAGCTTTAATTAGGTTGTTATAAAATCACCTGTGACTTTATTAATCTTGCAAAAATAATAGTTTTTTCATGTACGTGGTGGCTGGAGAATAGTAGTTTGTATTTGTTTAAACTGCTTGTCTTGTTAAATTAAGTGCTTAAACTAATTAAAGATATTTTTGGGGATGTCTCAGCTTTAGCCTAATAAATGAGAGGCACAAGAAGGTACACATAGATACTTCCTTATTGCCCATAAATCTGTACTTATTACAACTGTAAACTCTGGAATGGAGTTCTATGACTCCCATTTCATTGAAAACTATATAGGCTATTACTGATGCTAGATATTTGAATAAGAGCAATTTTGAATTTTGGGCTTGATTGCTTTTAATTGTGAATTATGCTGAAGCTGCTGTAGTCATTATCTTAAAAACTATTTAATTAAATGTAAGTATCCAGCTGTGTGTATTTTCAAAGAGCCAAAATGCTCCAAGATCTTGAACAGAAGAGCAATATATATGTATGTATCACAGGGTTTGCAAAAGCCTTCCCCCCTCAGTTTTCTTAGAATTTCCTTTCTTTGCGGTGTTTCATTTGCAGCCTTAATGATTGTTTTAGTCTGTATTTCTTGTGTGTAATTTGAATTTTTGAAAAAAAATAAGCAGAAATTAAGGATAGGACCCAGCTAGCAGGATCAATATGCAAAGTGTCCTAGACAGAGAGAGGAATGGAGACTTGAATCCTGTTCCATCCTGACTACCAAAGAGGAAAAATCTAATATGCCCTGACTCTTCTGTCCACTGCCACCAAACGTGAGCTTTTTTTACCTCTTGACTTTTCTTCTTCCGTCTCTCACAGTCCAAATTATATTTCTTCCCCTTGGAGAGACTGTTGCCCTCCTTCCATTTTTACTCCAGTCCCCATCTTTGTGCCAGGTCGATACCAGACCCCTATCCCAGTTGCTCTCCTCTCACTCTCTGGTTTTGTTGTGGTTTTTTTTTCCACAATTATTCCCCATCTTTCCTGTCTGAACTTCTTTCTTCCCCTGGTTACCTTTTAACTCATGTCTTGTCTCTCAGGTTTCTCATTTGTCAGTGTCCTTAATCTTTTTCTTTTTTTTTCTGCCAGTCTCTGGGATGAGCTTATCTCTTCTGTCCCCTCCCTCCCCCTACCTAATTTCTCAGGAAATCTGTCTCCTGATTGCCCCTCTTTTTCCCCATATCCGTGGCATCTCAGCCAGTCCCGGTTCCCCTCCTGTATTCATGGTTGAATCTGTGTCCCCTCGGATGTGCAAATCCTCAGCCGGTTACACAAACCAGCACGAGTTCAGCTAAGGCTTCTGCCCAGACTTCACGCATGCCTCCGAGTTAATGACTTGAGTTAAAGAATCAGCATTAACTTTGAATTTTCTGGCTTTTGACTTTTCTTTTCACAGCTTGACGTTTTTGTAATGCTTTGTTGTTGTGGTACTTCAAAAAAAAAAAAAAAAAACAAACCCAAAAAAACCCACAAACCAAAAACCCACAGATGGGGAATAATGTCACAGCAGAATGCATAACCCTGGCTTTGGCAAGCCTGCCGCCCCATTACCGTGGCTCTCCAGGGCTGGTTAATGATGTTGTCCTCGGTCGTCCTAGAGCCGCGTGCCAAAAGAGCCACCGTTCGGTGTCTCGTCCCGAAGCCAGCTTGGCCACCTTGGAGAGGTGCCACCTTGGGTAGGTGGCAGCCGTAGACTGGCCTCCCAGCAGGGAACACATGGCCTGCCACTGGTGCCAAGGACATCAACAACAACAACAAAAATCCCCAAATAACTGAGGTGACACGCTGAAAGACAGCCAACAGGGAAGGGTCAGCCCATGGGCAGAGCAGAGAATTGATTCACTAACCTCCTAGATGCATCTCACTGATTTTCTGCAATACCTTGACAGAAACCAGATGCTACAGTGATAGCTAATTTAAAGGTATCAATAGACAGTCACACTCCAATCTCCTGCATCCCAAATCTTTTCCGCAGTCACACCATCACCCTGTCCCTCCCCAGCTACACAATATGCTTAATCTGTGTGATATTATACACGTCGTCTTTGAACTGTGACGGATTGGGGCCGTGCAAACCGTTTCAAAGGTGTGGTGCAACTTAGTATATTCTAGGAATGATTTCAAGTAATTACATACATGGATGCAACTTTGCACAGAGGGGTTTTTTGGGTGGTTTTTTTTTTTTACGAGCAGTGGAGATTAACTAAAGGGTTGTAGCTCTGATGGTCACCACTGGAGCACTACATGTTGTATCTCACAGGTCAGTGGGAGGCTGCGTAGCTCCCCCATATCCACACCCCATCTCAGCTGCCCAGGGGAAACAAATGGAATTAAAAGTGCTTGATTTGAACTGAATGCCACCATCTGCATGTTTAAAATGGAAGGGAATCAATTTGATCTGAAAAAGTAAATGATAACAGAATTGGGGATTAAAGCGTTATTGGGTCCTCCTGAAATGCAATTAGAGAGATACTATTCATGTTGTGAACAGCACACCTTTAATCTTAAACTATTTCAGAAGCTCCATTTGTGTGGGGTTTTTTTTTTTTTGCTCTGCATTTGCAGCAAAGTTCCAGCCTAGGTTAATAATATAGTGGCAGTACTTCACAATGCTCTCCAACATACAGAAGTAGCTATTAAACTGTCAACAGCGCTAAAAGATGATATTTTGATGGCAATGGATAGGAACCCCATCTTCCTGCTCATGCTACTCAACATTTCTGTAGCTTTCAAGCACAGTCAACTATAATTTGTCACTGACTTGCATATGTGATGTTGGCTGAATAGGTAGTCTGAGCTACAACTGTGTCAATCAACTTTTCAGGCAAAACTCACGTGGCATCAATAGGCAGCTATTCCCTTTTCTTTCTCTGTAGCTCTTGCACTCCTTCCTGTTCACCATCTACCTGGAGACCTCTAGAGAAGTCGCAGGACATGTCAGCTTCGTTGCTGAAGCTGTTCTGCTGATACTGACCTGCATAATCCCCTTCCACAGCTGCAGCCAGAGATACCATTATATATACAGAATGAAGAGCAAATTCGGTCTCGGTACATCCTGCGAGAAAACGTTTCCCAGGACTGAGCTGGCCAGTATCTGTCGGGCTATCTTCTCCCTTTCTGCCTAACCTTTCCTTTAATGTTGCACATATCCTAAAGGACGTATGTTCAGCCACCTCCAGGACAGCAGGGCTCCATCACGCATAACAATTACTTGGAAAGACACTCACCATCGCTCCAAACATCCCTCTTCCTCCTTCTTCCCCAGTTTTATATACTGATCATGAGATCCTATGGTCTGGGATGCCCCTCGGGTCAGTCGGGGTCAGCTGTCCCGGCTGTGTCCCCCCAACTCCTTGTGCCCCCCCAGCCTCCTCGCTGGTGGGGTGAGGAGCAGAACAGCCCTTGGCTCTGGGTAAGCCCTGCTCAGCAGTAACCAAAACATCCCTGAATTATCCACACTGTTTCCAGCACAAACCCCAAACCTGGCTCCATACTAGCTCCTACGAAGAAAATTAACTCTCTCCCAGCCGAAACCAGCACACAACATTTAGTGCAGGTGAAGAAATGGCGTTATTTCAGGTGAAAACATTTTTTTGGCCATTGTTAGAAGTCCACCATAGGAGGGGGTGACCTCAGCAGTGGTCTCTGTAATCACCACCTTGAAACCCTGCCTCACCTGCAATCTGGAAGAAACAGCAAATTCTACTTTGTGCCAAAATCTAGCAGATTATCACAAACTCTTCTGTCCCTGCTGCAGTTTTAAGCTGGCGATCAAAGTCCTAAAAACCATTCAATCTCATTTACATCAAACACTGAATAAAGTTGTGCTTTTCTCAGTCTAAAACAGTCTAGAATAAGAATATTAGAGGCAGAAGTGAGTTTTACATGTAAGTTCTCAGGGAAAATCAAATTATTTCATATCCTTGTGCTCCGAGTTCTTTTTCTTTCTTGCCTTAATTGGAATGATGAGAAACTGATGGGAGGAAAAGTGCATCCACCTGGGCTATTCTAGAAAGGCTCAGCAGCAAACATTATGAAGTCTGCCATGAAATGTTCATCAGCCTAATTTGCACTACAATGTAATGGTTCTCTGGATGAAATCTTGACATCATTGCAAAATTTCTTGATTTAAAGATTGCCAAAATCGCTATAAGCAACAGATAGGCAGCTCTGTACCATAGACTTCAGTGAACTACGTGAACGCAATACAATGCTTACAGGATTTTAAGGACTTTGTTCTTATGTTCTCTACATTTTAAGTCTTTAAACCTGTTCTGAGTCCAGTAACTTTTTGTTGTTTGTTTGGCAAAACCATATCTTCTAGAAAGGTATCTAGGAAATGTAGAAGTCACTAGAGTACTCAGAAGATTTTTGTAGTAGGTAAGTAATCACCTTCTGCATTAGAAATATGTACCTCAGAAGTACTTCTATTGGAGGTGTTTTCTCCTTGTAAAGCCCTTTGTAGACTGTAGTTAACTCTCAATATCCTTTTTGACAGCAAACCAGCTTGAATCACATATTTTTAAGACCTTTTTCCTGGAGTTCAAATAATTTCTGCAGCAATTTTCTACACTTTCTTATTTGCCAGTGTCCTATTTAGCATATGGATACAAAACCTAATACAATAATCCAATGCTCTTCTTAACAGTATCAGGTAAAATGATAAAAATCTGTGTTTATATGTCTCAATAATGCATTATATAACCACATAGCTAATTGATTAAAAAAAAAATCTTTCATTGCATTCAATTATTAGTTTCATGGCCAATTAATCAAAATTATGATTATTTTCTTGTTATTATTTTCAGTTATTGTAGATTTCTAGATGGTAAACAGTGGTGCTGCTGCTATTCATTTAAAAAAAAAATAAAATAAACATTAAAATAGCACATTGAAAAATATCACCACCACAAGCTTCTTTTAAAAACAGCACTGCAATGTATGACTATTTTTTTAAAAAAACTAAATCATA
The DNA here is from genome assembly GCF_929443795.1 of Astur gentilis. Lineage (NCBI taxonomy): Eukaryota > Metazoa > Chordata > Aves > Accipitriformes > Accipitridae > Astur > Astur gentilis. The sequence continues at coordinate 41,034,261 of NC_064888.1, read as the reverse complement.
AATTTGCTGGTTTTCATTGCAGGGTTTTTTTCCCCCCCCATATCTTGCACTTAGA